>NC_083595.1:47427535-47727535 GCF_027579695.1 Neoarius graeffei | reverse complement strand
GAACTCATAATAATTCAAAGAACCCTTGAAGAACTCCCCATTTCTTTTTTTTTTTTTTTTGCAAAATAACCCACAGACAGTTTTGGAGTGTGGAGAGATGTGGAGTGTAAAGAAATTGGAGTGAGAGAGAGAGAGAGAGAGAGAGAGAGGAATATTGATGAACTCATAGCAACTCTAATAAAAGGTTTTGGGTTTTTTTTGTTTTTTGTTTTTTAAGTGGTCTTTGGATTGATAAGTTCTAAGCTTCCTTTCTTGTGTCCATTTCCCCAAGTGTAAATAAACGTGGGGAAAAGGAACACATGAGAGACAGAGGATATGGATTGATGGATAGATCGACATGACCTTTCTCTCATAGGGTTCTACATAAACTCATGAACGGTCCTCCCAAAAGGACAAACCAACTTTTCAGGAAGCTAGATCCCTTAACCAGTCAAACAACCCTTGATGATGACCCTCTTTTAACTTTCTAAATAAACTTAATTTCAAACCTTCTCCTGAAACCAAAACCATCTCTAATAGGGTTCTACCAAGCCTAATGGTTAGAGAAGTAGCTTTGGGACCAAAAGGTTGCTGGTTTGATTCCCTGGACAAGCAGGAATGACTGAAATGCCCTTAAGCAAGGCATCTCACCCCCAACTACTGCTCTGGGTGTGTTGTGTGTCACTCTTTTAACTTTCTAAATAAACTAAATTTCAAACCTTCTCCTGAAACCAAAACCATCTCTCATAGGGTTCTACCGAGACTCATTAATGGTTCTCCAAGAAAGGACCTAGAGATACAAAAATAAAAAAGAAGATACATAATGAAAGCATGAGAAGGACAGTAAACACTTAAATGAGTAAAACAACTGAGAACTGGAGAATATTCTCTGCGCAAATACACAATTAGTCGTTGAATATTGTTCCATTTTGGTGACATTTATTACAGGAGTTAAAGAATAAACCCAATATCCAAAGTCTTCAACTGCTCAAAGAACCCTTGAGAGAAGGCATGTTCATCAAGGGTTCTTTGAAGTTTTTTTTTTTTAAACTGGCTTCTTAAAGGGGTTTAATGGGTCTCATCTCATCTCATCTCATTATCTCTAGCCGCTTTATCCTGTTCTACAGGGTCGCAGGCAAGCTGGAGCCTATCCCAGCTGACTACGGGCGAAAGGCGGTGTACACCCTGGACAAGTCGCCAGGTCATCGCAGGGCTGACACATAGACACAGACAACCATTCACACTCACATTCACACCTACGGTCAATTTAGAGTCACCAGTTAACCTAACCTGCATGTCTTTGGACTGTGGGGGAAACCGGAGCACCCGGAGGAAACCCACGCGGACACGGGGAGAACATGCAAACTCCGCACAGAAAGGCCCTCGCCGGCCAAGGGGCTCGAACCCGGACCTTCTTGCTGTGAGGCGACAGCGCTAACCACTACACCACCGTGCCGCCCGTTTAATGGGTCTTTAATCGTTTAACCTTTAATGATCTAATCTTTAATAAACTTTAAATTTTAACCTTTTTGCATGTGGAACCCATGGCCTAATGGTTAGAGAAGTAGCTTTGGGACCAAAAGGTTGCTGGTTTGATTCCCTGGACAAGCAGGAATGACTGAAGTGCCCTTGAGCAAGGCATCTCACCCCCAACTGCTGCTCTGGGTGTGTTGTATGTCGCTCTGGATAAGAGTGTCTGCTAAATGCCTGTAATGTAATCAAGTCAAATAAATTTTAAGGTGCAATTGGGGGTGGACAAATTGGTTCTCAAGGTTCTAGAGGAATTGATAGAAATCGAATACATAAATGCTCGAATGAATCAAAATTGTCAACTGATGGATTTTCTCTTCTAAATGAAACTAATAGAAAATGAATTGAAAAAAGGTTGAAGACTATTATTATTAGTAGCGGCAGTAAGGTTAAACTCCTCGATCAGTTAAACCATTCCATTGCTTTCAAGAGTTTCTTTTTTCCTGGTTACCCAAAAGACTGTTCAAGGTTTTCTGCCCACACACACACACACACACGCACAATTAGTAATCAGAATGAACAAGAGTAATTATTTTGTCTTTCCTACAGATGAAGCCAAAGGGGGGGAAAAAAAAAACTATGAGTACTATCCATACTCTTTATTTTCAAATGTAAGAACCCAAAATGCTGCAGTCTTAGTTCGAGGTGCGATTAAAACCACAGTCAAGGGATTTTCATCACACTGCTGCCCCCCTGTGTTTGACACCAGTCCTGTAACTCAGCAGCATTCGTTCACATTTAAAAAATGTTCCAATTCACATTTAATAAAATGTCACTAAAGTGTCAAGAGTAGAACATGAGGATGTCCCTGAAGCACTACATACTATATATAAGCCAGCAAAAATGTCTGCATTTTTATTATCGAACTTCGACTCTAAAAAATTACTTTATTTATATTATTTTAGTTTTAATTCCAACCACCACTGCTTGGATATAATTCATTTGCTCATCCATATCAGAAACAACATTTCTCCTTTACTCATTTTCTTAATGGTTTTCTTGTAATGAAAGGTCCGTAAAGACCCCTACGCTCTCTGGAACTGGTCTCGTTAGCGTCCAGAGGTGGCCACCCAGTTTCCAGACACGTCTGTAAAAACCAGATCTCTCCTCAGCCACCTGGTAGAACGAGCACGCCGTTCCAACATTTACTGACCTTTTACAGAAGCCTGCAAGCCCAACCAACACGCCTGGCAAAAGCATTAACACACTCCAGCAATGTCACACCTAACGAGCGGCACCAGGAGCAGGCCAGGTTCCTGCAGCGAGCAGGTCACAACTTGCATGAGGTCAAGTTCAAAAGAAATTAAAAAAATATATAAAAATAACAAAGAGAAAGAAAAAAAAAAGCTTAAAAATGTGTGTGCGCGCCTGTAAGGTCTTATTGAATATATTATGAGTTTATTTTGCATTGATTTGAACTTTGTTCCACAAAGACGTTTGATGACGAATGATGGAGTAATAAATAGATCCAGAGCGGACTGTGATAATTGCAGGTAATGCTGGTTTATAGTTTCATGCCATGTATTATATGGAGCATGGAAGAATGCAATAAATAAAGCAGGACAGGAATAGACCAGGTAAAGTTACACACACACACACACACACACACACACACACACACACACACACACACACAATTCTCATTCAAACTCACCTACCATCCAGCCATGACCACCTCTGTACACACACACACACACACACACACACACAGAGTCCCTCCCTCCTCCTCCTCGTCCCCCACAGCAATCAGGTAAGTCCCACATTAACTGGGAGGGGAAACAGCCCATTAATATTTCACTTGTTTCCAGCCCTGTTTGCGCTATACATCACTGCCTGCCTGCCCCTTCTCCAGCCATACATTACAACTATTTTCAAAATACTTCATTGTCAGCTCATGGCAGTCTCATTACTTATTAAGATAACAGGAGAGATGCGAATAGCGGTGAGCGGTTGGAAGCTCGGCTTGCTTTAAAGGCTATTTCTGTTCTATTTTATTTCCCTCTCTCTCTCTCTCTCTCTCTCTCTTTCTATTCCTTCATCTCTCACTTTAGCTTAAGCAAAAGAGAAACCTTATTAAAGGGATCCTCGAGTGGATTGATTTTCAAACTTATTTCCTGTAAAATTAGTTGTAGATTTCAAAAATCAGGCATTAATTTTCAAAGAATAAATAAATAAATAATTAAATAACTTTCTTTCTTTCTTTCTTTCCCTGTCAATACTAACAATGGGGGACTCTTCGGTGTCATCAGGTGTGCGACTCCTTGGCTCGCCGTTGAAGTCTCTGCTCGCCAGGGCCGTGCAAAGACCTTTGGAGGGGCAGGGGCTCAACATTCAAAAAAGGGCACTTGGAACAAATTTTTCATACAAGTTAACTTTATCTCATTCTCATCTCATTATCTCTAGCCGCTTTATCCTTCTACAGGGTCGCAGGCAAGCTGGAGCCTATCCCAGCTGACTACGGGCGAAAGGCAGGGTACACCCTGGACAAGTCGCCAGGTCATCACAGGGCTGACACATAGACACAGACAACCATTCACACTCACATTCACACCTACGGTCAATTTAGAGTCACCAGTTAACCTAACCTGCATGTCTTTGGACTGTGGGGGAAACCGGAGCACCCGGAGGAAACCCACGCGGACACGGGGAGAACATGCAAACTCCGCACAGAAAGGCCCTCGCCGGCCCCGGGGCTCGAACCCAGGACCTTCTTGCTGTGAGGCGACAGCGCTAACCACTACACCACCGTGCCGCCCAAGTTAACTTTATTCAAAACTAAATTTCAATTGCAACTGAACATTCTGTGCGTGTGTGAGTGAGTGAGATCCATCTAAATGCTGCAGTATTCTTCAAAGCAGCAGTCTTCGGTTTGCCATGTTCTTGAAAATGTCTATGACATCACTGTATTCAATATGGATATCTTTCTCATTTGCCAGCAGAAGAAGGTCTGACAGCCTAGAATATGTTGTGGACGTCGTCATTCAGCTTTAAGTTTTCGAAGCTGCTAGAATATGTTATTAACGCCGTCGTTCAAACTAAAGTTTCCAAATCTGCCACGTTAATGAAATGGATGAAGCAAACGGTTTAAATATAGCCCAGGCGGCTTCATTAAATGATAAACAACCCTACGCATTTACTGTTGTGTTCTAAGCTGCACAATATTGCATTTTCAGATAGAAATGAAAGGAGACTTTCAGTGTGACCTCACCATGCCATTCCTCGCACTGTCTCCCACTGTCAACCGCCTGCATGCGCTTTCTGCACGGAGGCTCACTGAATGCATGACGGCACGGATTGATGCCCGCATTTACATAGAAAAACGTTATTTTATAAATCTATAATTTCATATATTATTGTCAAATTGTAGAGAATATTGATGTTGGGGCTAACTTATCTTTTACAAATATTAAAAAAAAAACAACAACAACAAAACAGTCCCTATGAAAAGGGCACTTTGGACAGCAAACAGAAAAGGGGCAGGGGCTAGAGCACCTGTAGCACCGGTTCATTGCACGTGGGTGCTGCTCGCACAGAAGCTTGCCAATGGCTATGTGGTGCCTCCAGGCGGGATGGTTGGCCGTTAGGTTATGCCAATCATTCTCCATGTCAAAGATCTTGATGTCCTCCTTAATACAGTCCTTCTACCTTTTCTTTGGTTGGCCGTGTGGTCTATTTCCATGAGCTAACTCACTGAAGAGGAGCTGCTTTGGCAGTCGGTAGTCTGGCATCCTATCGGCCACCTTAAGCGATTGCCGCAGATCATGGTCTCTATGGTTGTGGAGCTAGCCCTTCTCAGTACTTTGACGCTGGTCACCTTGTGCCACCACTTGAGCTTAAGGATTTGTCTTAGTGATCAGAGACCAAATAGTTGTTGAGAAAAATGAATTATTTTTAAGAATACCATAGGCTTCCTGTGTAAGTGACGTATGCGATGATGTCAGGTAGTGGCCGCTTGGAGCAACTCAGCTGTTTGTTTGTTTACATCGTAGTTTTGCTAGTTTTACAAGTATTTTGACCGAATTTATCAGCTTTTAAATAATTATGCCTCATTGTGTAGCATATAAATGCCACAGTGATGCTAAAAAGAAAGCACAAGCTGGAACTAGACTGTGCTTCCATAGAGAAAATGCAAAGTGTGCTTGATCAGCTGGAACAGAGCATCTCTGGCAGGAATTGGATCAGACATGAGATCTCGTGCTGCAAAATATATTTTTTTTCACATGATCCACAGAAAGTGTGTGTGGCAAAGTGGGTGTGGCTGCATGCTCTAAAATCTCTGCTTAAAATGGCTCAACTTGCAGCGTGACATGACACTTCATGGTCTAAAATCTTTTTTACATGATCTACAGGTCTCATGTCTGATTCAGTTTCTGTCAGTGACCCTCTGCTACAGCTGATCAAGCACACTTTGCATTTTCTCTGTGGAAATGCAATGCAGTCTAGTTCCAGCTGTGCTTTCTTTTTAGCATCATTGTGGCATTTATATGCTACACAGCAAGGCATACTTATTTAAAAACTGCTAAATTCGGTAAAATGCTTGTAAAACTAGCAAAATTACGATGTAAACAGAGAATATAAACAGCTGAGTTGCTCCAAGCAACCACTACCTGATGTCATCGCATACATCACTTACACAGGAAGCCCATATGATATTCTTAAAAAAAAAAAAGGCATTTTCCTTGCCAACTATTTGGTCTCTGAAATTAAAGTTTGATTTTTGAAATCTATGGCTCATTTTACATAAAATAAGTTTGAAAAGCAATCTGCTGGAGGATCCCTTTAAAGAGCTGCTGAACAGAAAACAAATCGTTTTCACTGTTTACATACCAGAAAATACCATTTTACCATTTAGCTCTGAGGACCGGCTATGTCAACTTTATAATATCAGAATTTTGCACTTTCCAAAGAGGTGATGAGTTGATACCCTCAAGGTTCATCTTTTGTACATTTTGAACATTTAATATGCATCTTTCACATGGAAATGTGGATATACAATAGTGTGTGTGCCCTCCACAATTATTGCCCCCCTTTGTAAAGATTAGTAAAAAAAAAAAAAAAAACTCAGAAAAAAATCCACCTTTTTGTTGAAGTCACTTCATCTTACGCTGAAAAAATGTGGAAAAAATCCAACCTTTAATTAAAATACATTTATTCAGAGAAAAACACAATCCTCATCGAGAAATAATAATTTTCAACACTATTATTGGCACCCCTGGAAATTATTGCGAACACAATGTAACTGAAACATGTTTCCCATTTAAACTGTACAGTATTTTTGAGTTGATTGGAGTTTGTAGTAACTTTCAAGCTGTAATCCATGACCTCCTGATTAACTGGGGGACAAATATGAGGTGACACAGAGGCTAAATTTCTTCAACATCAATATGGGAAAGATAAGAGACATACAAACCAAATGAGCAAGAAGTGTGTTGACCTTCATAAGTCAGGGAATGGTTATAAAAAAAATAGCTACTCGCCTGAAAATGTCCATTTCTACTGTTGGGGCAATAACAATAATAAAAAAATAAAATAAAAAAAAGTGGACACGGGTGGCACGGTGGTGTAGCGGTTAGCGCTGTCGCCTCGCAGCAAGAAGGTCCTGGGTTTGAGCCCCGGGGTCGGCGAGGGCCTTTCTGTGCGGAGTTTGCATGTTCTCCCCGTGTCCGCGTGGGTTTCCTCCGGGTGCTCCGGTTTCCCCCACAGTCCAAAGACATGCAGGTTAGGTTAACTGGTGACTCTAAATTGGCCGTAGGTGTGAATGTGAGTGTGAATGGTTGTCTGTGTCTATGTGTCAGCCCTGTGATGACCTGGCGACTTGTCCAGGGTGTACCCCGCCTTTCGCCCGTAGTCAGCTGGGATAGGCTCCAGCTTGCCTGCGACCCTGTAGAAGGATAAAGCGGCTAGAGATAATGAGATGAGATGAGAAAAGTGGACACCAACTGGAACTGTTACAAACTTGCCTGGAAGAAGAGCCAAGTTTATTTTGCTCCCACGTACAATGAGGAGGAGGGTAAAAGAAGCAAAAAATCCCCAAGGATCACTGTTGGTGAATTACAAGAAAAAGTAAAATCTTGTGGTTTCCAAGTCTCCAAAACCACCATCAGACTCCACCTCCATGCCAACAGATTATTTGAAAGGTCTGCCAGAAAGAAAGAAAAAAAAAAGCCTTTTCTGTTAGTTAACTACAAACATAAGCGCCTGAAGTTTGTGAAACGCTACTACAACTTTGACTGGAACTGTGTTCTATGGTCTGATGGAACAAAATGGAGCTTTGGGGCAATAAACATTTGCGGTGGGTTTGGTGTAAAAAGAAGGATGGCTATAATGAAAAGAACCCGATCCCAACTGTAAAATATGGTGGAAGTTCTGTGATGTTTTGGGGCTGTTTTTCAACCAAAGGCCCTGGAAACCTTGTTAGGGTCCATGGCATGATGGACTCCATGAAATACCAGGACATTTTAAATCAGAATCTGTTTGCCTCTGCCAGGAAACTAAAACTGAGTCATCATTGGATCTTCCAGCAGGACACTGATCCGAAGTCCAAATCAACACAAAAATAGTTTGCTGATCACAGAATCAAGCTTCTGCCCAGGCCGTCTCAGTCCCCTGACCTGAACCCCAGTGAAAACCTGTGGGGTGAGCTGAAGAGGAGAGAGAACAAGAAGAGAGAGTCGAGGACCCTGGATGATCTGGAGAGGTTGCGTAAAGAGGAATGGTCTCAGATGCCCTGCTCTGGATCTCCAACTTTATAAAATGTTATAGGAGAGACTCAGTGCTGTTTTACTGGCAAAGGGAGGGTGTACAAAGGATTAAATGCAGGGGTGCCAATAATAGTAGAATGTGTTTTTGTTGAAAATAATTATTTATTCATGAGGGATTTTTTTTTTCTCTGAATGAATTTGTTTCAGTTAAAGGTTGGATGTTATAACCTCAGCAGCAACCTATTAAAAAAAATCAATCAATCCATCCATTTTATCTATCTATCCAATTTATTCATCCATCATCTATCTATCTATCCATCTAATTTATCTGTCTGGCCAATTTATCCATCCATCCATCCATCCATCTATCTAATTATCCATCCATATATCCATCCATCTATTTAGCCATCTATCCATTCATCTACCTGTCTAGCCATCTACCCATTCATCTATCTATCTATCTATCTATCTATCTATCTATCTATCTATCTATCTATCTATCTATCTATCTATCCATCCATCCATCTAATCTATCTATTCATCAAATTTATTTTTCCATCCATCCATCCATCCATCCATCCATCCATTTATCTAGCCATTCATCTACCTATCCCTCTATCTATATGCAGAAATGAAAAATATCAATGCATAGTGATTTTATAATGAAAGAACTCAAAATGGGTGCAAAAAATGGTTTCATGTGCAAAAGTCTGGACATCCTAAAAAGTCAGTACTTATATTTTACTTATCTTTATTGAAATCAATCATTTGATCAAAAATAAACAAAATAAAAATGCTGGAATTAAATCTAGACATCACTTATCACCTACTTGTGCCACTGAATCACTAGTTATATACTACAACAAGAGCAACCAATCACACACACACAGGCCCGCCGACAAGGGGGGGACAAACGGGTATGTTGTCCCGGGCCCAGGAATGGGGGGGGGCAGAACTGGGCTCTCATGAAGTTGAGATTATTTTATTTCATTTCAAAATGTGTTGATTTGGGGGAGAAATGTCAGAAATGTATTTGCATTCAGTAAATGATTTTTAGATCTTTTGCCTTTATTGTCTTTGAAAAAGGCGTCAAGAACCCCCTACCACCCCTAATGCAAAAATGGTTTGGTCTGACTCTTTCAGCCCGTCCCTTCTGTGTGTGTGTGAGAGAACGAGCAGCCCCTCCCCCAACCCGCGCGCTGCGAGCAGAGTGTCACAGGATTTTCTCAGAGCGCTCCCTCCAAACAACGGGGATTTACACGAAAACAGAAGGAGATATTCACAAAATTCTTTCACAGTGAGCGCCACAAGGCTCTCCTGAACACACTGATGTAATTTTTTTGTCTGTAGTGTAAATAAATGAGGTCAATAGAGCGAGTTGAAAACGAGTGACTTTTCTGCTAAGTTTATAATGGCAGTCTATGGGGCTGCGCGCCTGCCCTCTCCTCACTTTCAGGCTTCTCATTCAAAAACTGCAAGTCCTATCGTGTAGGTTGACACATTGTGTGAATCAGGACAAGTGTGGCTACTACTTTTGAGAAAATTATGTGTGTGGAGTAAAAATTGGGGCTGAAAACACAGTTTAAATGAGAAAGTTTGAGCTATTTTTCCAAGCTCTCTACACTCTGCTCCACTGGTGTGTAACGCAATAGACACCCATTATAAAGGCTGATTTTCTCAGGCTTTATAAGGGGGAGGAGGGGTGGAGATGTGGGGGGTGGGGGGGAGCATGGCGAGGGCGGGCGGGTTTCTTTTCAAAATATGGCTTGCGGGAAGTGTTATTCCAAAATCTCGTACTCCACCTTTAAGGGGAAAAAAACGCTCAGCGTGCGTGCCATTTGCCAACATGCACAAGTCAGGAGCACAGAAAAGAAAAGAGATAAAGAGAGGAAGAAACCAAGAGACTCAGGGGCTCACTGCATAAATATTTTAAAAAAAGATTCGGATGATGCAGCAGGTACTAGCAAAGGCAGTGGGGCAGCTGAGCCAGGTAAGGCACAGCCAACTTTTTCCAGCCCCGTAAAGTAACCCCAACCAAGGCACGCGCGGCACGCAATTCATGTTACAAACGAGGGGAGAGCAAGTCACACTGAACACCATATCAAACGCACAGGGCATTGAATCATTTCATAACCACAACGGCTTAATAACATTGTGTTTCATATATCTGATTGAAGCTAAGAATATTCACATTAGCCCGCAATCATATCCCGCCGTTTCTCGAGCGGTGTGTTCTTCTCTGCTTTTCGCACTGGACAGTACGCACGCACAGTATACTATGTTCGCCCCCAGCCCTGCCCGAAATCCCCCGTCCATCGCTGCTCCTTCAAGAGCACCCCAATCACGTGAGCAGAGACTGGGATAAGAGAGGTGGGTGTGTGTGTGGGTTGGCCCGGGGGGGGGGCCCATTCAGAGCATTTTGTCCCGGGCCCAGCCAAAGCTGTCAGCGGCCCTGCACACACACACACACACACACACACACGCACGCAAATGATGGTATTATAGATATTATTTAGATGTTAGTTACTACTTGTGAAATTACTTGTATTTTACCATTATTTAATAGATTTGTTTTTATATTACTGTATTCTGTTCTATCACTTTATGGGCCTTGACCTCATATGAAGCATCTACTAACACAAAAAAGGCTCAATTCTCTGCTGAAGATAGAAAAATAAACACGTTAATGGAAAGGATTCAGATTGATCAGATTTCAGACAGACAGATAATAAAGTTAAATGAACGGAAATGAGGATGTTCATTAATTGGAGAGTCATTTGATCACTTTAGATCTTAATTCATCCAGCTGTGACCTTGTGTTGACCTCTGCTCTCTACTCACGAGCTACATGCATGCAATAAACCCAGAAAATATATATTTTTACTGTTACTGGCCCAAATGGCCTGCAATTACAACCATTACACCAGCATGTTTTTTTCCTCTTTATTTGTTTAAGTAAAGAATAAGTAGCTTCCGTTAATGAACAGAGCGTCCACTTTAATCCAGATGTGTCCCTGAGTCCAGGCTAAGAACAGACATAATTTGTAATGCTAAAGCCAGAAACGAACGCATTGGTTATACCTGGATAAACACGTATATATTTTCACACACACACACACACACTTGGAAGAGGCTAAGGTCAGGGTGAGGTCATGAATTGTGTCTGGCATTCATTTCCTGTGTCCCGTGTCACAAACCGGCTTAATAAAGCATTTTTGTCTCAGAGACGAGGTCATCTGAGAGAGTGTGTGTGCTCTCTCGCTGATTTTATCTAAGAAAGGATGAATGATTACAACACACACTGACTAAAGTGTGTGTGTGTGTGTGTGTGTGTGTGTGTGTGTGTGTGTGTGTTTGTTCAAGAGAGTTCAACAGAGGCTAAAAGGAAGAAGTTCACTGTCATTCAGACATGACTAATGAATTTCATGTAACAGGAGATTGATGCACAATGCAGCTGCCCATCTGCCTTTAAGCATGTGTTTGCACGTGTGTGTGTGTGTGCGCGCGCGTGCATATGTGTGTGTGCACACGTGTGCATGTACACCAGACATCCTTCTTATTTATACCACCGATTAAACATTGTGATATAATGCTTTCCTCAGAAACAATAGTTTCATTCACTGACAAACCTGTGATCAATATTTTATATGTGACACTTTATTAGGAACACCTACTGATACATGTCTTCAGTGACTCATCCAAACATCCAGTGAGCAGCAATTCTGAGAGAGGTTGAATGTTTTTTTTTCTCTTTATTTGTTTAAGTAAAGAATAAGTAGCTTCCGTTAATGAACGGAGCGTCCACTTTAATCCAGATGTGTGTAGGTCATTTTGGACAAATCATCGAGACTTAAGGGCCCCATACACGTTCAAAAAAGTCGTCAAAATTTTGTATCAAAATTTTGATGCAAAATTTTGATGTAAAATGTCCACACACGATTCAATGTTTTTTCTATCAAAAATTCAGTATTGTCAAAAACTTTGACATGGACACAGCAGTGGCTGTAGCACTTGTGTTCGCTTTGATCAATGAACCGCCTCGGCATCGACGGAAATGGTCGAAAGACTGGTTTTTGAAACGGCGAACGTACGGTCACGTCAACCTCCTCAGAGAACTTCGTCTCAAAGAACCAGAGGACTTCCGTAATTTCCTTAGGATGGATGCCCCATCCTTCACTGAATTATTGGACCTTGTCAAGCCATTGATATTGAAAGAAGACACTGTGATGCGTTCATCTATACCACCAAGTGAACGCTTGTCCATCACACTGAGGTACAGCCCCCCACACACGCATCAATAATTTGACGACTCTTCAAAAAATATCAAAGTGATTTGATATGTCAAAATTTGGGTTCAAAATTTTGACATCAAATTTTTGACATCAAAACACCCTACACACGATCAAACTTTGTATCAAAATTTTGATATCAAAATTTTGATACAAAATTTTGACGACTTTTTTGAACGTGTATGGGGCCCTTTAGCTAGATTTTGAAAGTGTCCAATCAAAAAAATCCCACCCCCTCTCTGTACACCCCCCCCCCACCATGTTAAAAATACAAGACATGTCTAGGGTATTTACATGAAGCATCTGGGTATTTTAATAATACTTCAGTGTCTTCTATGAAGACATGGGTGTATATGGAGGATGCAAGAAAACACGCGTGTCTATGATAAAGACACCGGCGTCTATCAGTAGACACAAGACATGTCTTCCAGGCATTGCTAAATACCCTAGACATGTCTTTCAAGTATTTTTAAACACCCAAGACATGTCTTCTAAGTGTTACATTTAGGGATATTTAAATAAGACATGTCTAAGCCCTTTTTATTTACAGCGCACTCCTCCAAAACATATGAACGCGCACCGCCTGACTACTCCATTAGCGAGAGTGTTTGAGGGAGGAGTGTAGTGTGTCACTGTCATACCCAACTACATCGTGTCTCATTCGTATGTCAAAAAACACCTAACATTATCATAATGGACCTGGCAACTTGTCCAGGGTGTACCCCGCCTTTCGCCCGTAGTCAGCTGGGATAGGCTCCAGCTTGCCTGCGACCCTGTAGAAGGATAAAGCGGCTAGAGATAATGAGATGAGATGAGATGAGATTATCATAATGAATGTAAACAACGAACATGGGTAATGTTAATCCTTACAGCTGTCGAATAGCTTGCTAGCTTTAGCAATATGTCTGTAAGATGTCTGCCTAGCCTTCTAGAAGACTCCAGTCACATGGAATGATTTGCAAAGGCAGAGTGTGCAGGTAGACAGACAGGTAGGCCAGCCAATCATTTCAGTTGTACCTAATGTAATGATTGGACGGGCTTTTTACGGCCACGTGACTGCCACAAATTTCTTTTTTTATTGCTGTCGGGTTGGAAAGAAATTTTCAGGAAAAATGCTTCTCAAAAAATGACCTACTTGAGCTTTAATGAGAGAGGTTAGAGGAGAATGAGGAGAATTGTACGAGGTGACAGGAAGGCTAGGTTAACTCAAATAGCCACTATTTACAACCGTGGTGAACTGAAAAGCATCTCCGAACACGTAGATGGACTACAGCCAGCAGAAATCCACAGTGTGTTCTACTCCTGTCAGCCAAGAACAGGAATCTGAGACTACCGTGGACACGGGATCACATTAACTGAAGCTCGTGAACTGTATCTGTACGACTTTATTGATTGCAGTGCTGTGATATGATTGGCTGATTTGATAATCGCAATAATGAGCAGGTGTGTAGGTGTTCCTAATGAAGTGGTCAGTGAGCGTAGGTCCGAAAACCTTACCACAAACAGTTCAGGTGGATGTGCTGAAGTTTATTTACCAAAGTGGCTCCATCTAGTGGAAAAAAAACTTAGAAGGATAATTAAATACAGCCGTGTTTAATAGTTAAATGACCATGTTGTGTACTGCTTTCTGAAAATATGTAACTTTATTAAGATGTTTTAATGTCAGGTGACTTTTCCTGTCAGGTTTAATGTTAGAAAGTCTCCTCCTGGATTTGTGTGTTTTCAAGAAAAAAGAGAGAGAGAGAGAGAGAGAGAAATACAGTATGTTTAAGAGTTTCATGTTTTCTCATCCCATTTCATCAGACTCGGAACACACTCGATACATCAGCCTCGCATTGTACTCGTAAAAGCAAACAAACCTGTTGGTGCACATAAAATATTAAAGAAGCATCTTGCCACAGAGGAGTACATCCTTCACAACTACACACACACACACACACACACACACACACACACACACCACTTTAATTAAAAGACAGCACAGCAAAAACAACCCACACACATTAACTCACACACCTATCCATTTAACAAAAACACACACACACACACACACCACACACACACACACATGCACACCTCCTACTAAAATGATTTATAAGACAATTTTATTTTTGCCACTCTTACACTCCACTTCTTTTGGTGCTCTATAATAATGTGCAGGTGGTGTGTACAGTGCTTTCACACGCATTACTCATATCCGCCATTATCTAACATCCAAACACAGAGCATTTATCACAGCAGGCCAGAGGACACGGCCCCAATACCTCCATCCACTCCATCCAGGAGATGGATGGAGACAGACGCCTGTAGTCATACGTCAAGCAGCGCAGTCAAGCATCTCTGAGGAACAAGTGTCTACAGTTATACATTTATCACAACTTCTAAAGTTTGTCAGGACTTTTCTCAAACAGAGAGTTCTCAGTATGTGCAATATGGAACAAGTTTAGGAAATACAGGATGAGTGGAGAAGATTTTTCCTGAACACCACCAAAATGATTAAAAATATTAATTAATATTGATTATTGATTAATAAATTATGATTTATTGATTGTTTTACACACAGTTTAGTCTGTGTGTAGTTTTTATCTAGTGTTTACACTGTTTATATTGTCTGAGTGTTTAGTCTATGTCTTGTTCTTATCTAGTGTTTATACTGTTTATTTATACTGTTTATATTGTTTGAGTGTTTAGTCTATGTCTAGTTCCTATCTAGAGTGTTTATACTATTTATATTGTTTGTTTTTTTCAATTATTCTATTTTTATTTTTATTTATTGCATTGCCTGTTTGCACCGTGGGTCAGAGAGGACTGATATTTCATCTGTGCTGTATGTTGAGCATGTATAGCATATTTGACAATAAAGTTGACATGACTTGACTAATATTAATTTAAAGATCAAATTGATTTAATATTAAGTTAAATCAAGTGTTTATTGTGCCTTTGTCTCTATTTTCATGGAGGTGTGTGTGTCTGTCTGTCTGTGTGTTTGTTTGTTTACTTACTTACTCACTCACTCTATCCACATCCACTGGATATGAGCAATCGCATGTTCTCTGATTGGCTCTACTCTACTACTAGGATATCAGCTCATATACCATGAGTCAAGAAAAATGGAGCGTGTTACTGAACTAACTGAAGATGGAATAAAAACTCTACTTGAAAACACCCAAAAAATACATAAAAAAGCAACAAAATATGGAATAAAAGTATTGGATGGTAAGAATGTATCTTTTTTATTATTTACATATATATCACTATTTATGTACAGTTAGGTCCATATATATTTGGACACTGACACAAATTTTGTTTTTTTACCTGTTTACTGAAACATATTCAAGTTATAGTTATATAATGGACATGGACATAAAGTCCAGACTTTCAGCTTTCATTTGAGGGTATCCACATTAAAACTGGATGAAGGGTTTAGGAGTTTCAGCTCCTTAACATGTGCCACCCTGTTTTTAAAGGGACCAAAAGTAATTGGACAATTGACTCAAAGGCTATTTCATGGGCAGGTGTGGGCAATTCCTTCGTTATGTCATTCTCAATTAAGCAGATAAAAGGCCTGGAGTTGATTTGAGGTGTGGTGCTTGCATTTGGAAGATTTTGCTGTGAAGAAAACATGCGGTCAAAGGAGCTCTCCATGCAGGTGAAACAAGCCATCCTTAAGCTGTGAAAACAGAAAAAAACCCATCCGAGAAATTGCTACAATATTAGGAATGGCAAAATCTACAGTTTAGTACATCCTGAGAAAGAAAGAAAGAAAGAAAGAAAGAAAGAAAGAAAGCACTGGTGAACTCATCAATGCAAAAAGACCTGGACGCCCACAGAAGACAACAGTGGTGGATGATCGCAGAATAATTTCCATGGTGAAGAGAAACCCCTTCTCAACAGCCAACCAAGTCAACAACACTCTCCAGGAGGTAGGCGTATCAATATCCAAATTTACCATAAAGAGAAGACTGCATGAAAGTAAATACAGAGGGTTCACTGCATGGTGCAAGCCACTCATAAGCCTCAAGAATAAAAAGGCTAGATTGGACTTTGCTAAAAAAACATCTAAAAAAGCCAGCACAGTTCTGGAAGAACATTCTTTGGACAGATGAAACCAAGATCAACCTCTACCAGAATGATGGAAAGAAAAAAGTATGGTGAAGGCGTGGTCCAGCTCATGATCCAAAGCATACCACATCATCTGTAAAACACGGCGGAGGCAGTGTGATGGCTTGGGCATGCATGGCTGCCAGTGGCACTGGGTCACTAGTGTTTATTGACGATGTGACACAGGACAGAAGCAGCCGGATGAATTCTGAGGTATTCAGAGACGTACTGTGTGCTCAAATCCAGCCAAACTGATTGGTTGGCATTTCATAATACAGATGGACAATGACCCAAAACATAAAGCCAAAGCAACCCAGGAGTTTATGAAAGCAAAGAAGTGGAATATTCTTGAATGGCCAAGTCAGTCACCTGATCTCAACCCAATTGAGCATGCATTTCACTTGTTAAAGACTAAACTTCAGACAGAAAGGCCCACAAACAAAAAGCAACTGAAAACCACTGCAGTAAAGGCCTGGCAGAGCATTAAAAAGGAGGAAACACAGCGTCTGGTGATGTCCATGAGTTCAAGACTTCAGGCAGTCATTGCCAACAAAGGGTTTTCAACCAAGTATTAGAAATGAACATTTTATTTACAATTATTTAATTTGTCCAATTACTTTTGAGCCCCTGAAATGAAGGGATTGTGTTTAAAAAATGCTTTAGTTCCTCACATTTTTATGCAATCATTTTGTTCAACCCACTGAATTAAAGCTGAAAGTCTCAACTTCAACTGCATCTGAATTGTTTTGTTCAAAATTCATTGTGCTAATGTACAGAACCAAAATTAGAAAAATGTTGTCTCTGTCCAAATATTTATGGACTTAACTGTATCTTATATATCTTTTTTATTATTTACAATCTCGTCATACATGGCTTATAGCCAACTTGGTGCTACACGCCTTGACGGCTATCAGCTCATACTGTATACGACTCGATTTCATGAAATAATTGTTTTATACACACACACACACAGTATATAAGTGCACATTTTCACCATTGTTTGGGTGTTTTGGTTCTTTGATGTTTGTTTATTTCTATTATGCTTATTTTGCTCATCATTAAATTATTATGTATTGTATGTTGCAATTTTGATGTGTATATTTTAATATGTATACTAATACTACTACCACCACGACCAACAACAACAACGGCAACTTTTTTTTTTTAATAACAATAATTTTAAGCACCAATATTAATAGTAACTATTGTATCAGCAATAATTATTAACTAAAAAAAAGTATATTCCTTGTAGTCCTCGTAAAAGCTAGTACAAACAATTTTTATTTTCTGACTTCCACATTTTAGTTTTCCAGCACAGAATTAAATCTTACATAAAAATATTTGTATGTCACTAAAGGAAGTAGAATATTACATAAGAGACACTTTTCAGAAAAAAGAAAACATAATGAAGGCTGCTGGGTTTTGGTGCAAAATGAAGACGCGAGTGTGACAGTCAAAGTGTCCAGAAGAACTGGGGCTGGTTCTGGAAGATGCTCAGGAAAACCTACAGATCATTTCCACATAAAACTGCACTCATTGGACCTCAGACTACTCTACATAATTAAAGCAGACATTTGTCACACCAATATTGAATTTGTTTCATTTATGACTTTTTCCTGCTCTTTATAATATATTTTTAATATCGACACATTTAATTTCATCATTTTCGAAGGCATTTTAGTTATTTGCAGAAATTTCTCTCTCACACTCTTTACTTTTGTCTTTTACTTAAATTAATTTTAAATAGATAATCACAAGCAAAACAGTGCTGCCACCTAGAGACAGAACGAGGCCATGTGTGTTTGAGAGAGAGAGAGAGAGAGAGAGAGAGAGACTGTCTTCCTTCTCGGCCCTGGGGGGTGAGACATCCATCTCTGTCTTTTTGCCAAATTTGATTTTAAATATTTACAATGCCATACATCTTCACTGAAACAAATTACCACCAAAGTGCTATTGTCTGGAGTGGGGCTAGTAAGAAGGATGGCGGCTTTAGAGGCAGCATCAATGTTTTATTTGCTGAAATATATGACTATTGGATACACAACCACCACACCTTCTTACTTTAAACGCTGAGGGTAAAACAAAAGCTGAACTTTTTCATCAAGCAAATACCACGATAAGCTATCGAGCGTCTCGTGCTCGCTTGTTAGCATGCACTTCTAATGTGAATGCTCAATTCTTTCATCAAACACTCCTTAGCTTTAACATTAGCAGCAGCGCTTTTGGATCATTTTGTCGATTTCAGTCTCGTGGATTAAAAGAAAAAATTTTTAAAAAATCTTCCTTCTCTCTTGCAAACATGTCGCGAATGTTTCATGCAGGAAAGCGGAGTGTCTTTGATGTTAACATGCCATGACCATACCTCTCTTTTGCAGGCTATTAAATCACGGCAGGTCACTTTGATTCGTTAGTGTGTGTAATAGCACACAGGAGCTGAAAGCAAATCTCACATGGTGTCCGGTTCCATGTCTGACATCCCAGGAATGCACTCAACTCTGATGTTTTTTTTCTTAACTATGATAAGCAAACAGTCCCATAAAAACTAAAGCCTGTTATATGGAACCAAGTCTCAATGGAACCAACTGAGTACCAAATCACTTGCAGATAAATAACAAGACTTTTAATCGTGTTGTAGGACTTGAGACCAGTCTTGGTCTCAAGACCACTTTTTGAAGGTCTCGGTCTCGTCTTGGAATCAACTGCATTTTTACTCGGTCTTGTCTTGGTCTCAGCTATAGAGGACTCAGGATTTTATTTCAAGACCACAACTGCAGGGGGGATTTCACTAAGTTGCCTGTGCATTGCCTGATTTATTTGTTAACTTTGTCACTGTGATTGGATGTAAAATTTCCTGCTTCAAATGTGAACAATAACGTGATTCATTCCTAATTTGAAAATTTTCTTCCTGTTAACAGCTCTCACCCCTCCCCCACCCATTCAGACACACTGGTCTGGTTTTGGTTTTGACTCGGTCTTGCCCTGCCTTGGTCTTGACCTGATCTCAACCCCTCAAGGTAATGGTCTTGACCTGGTCTCAACCCCTCAAAGTATTGGTCTTTACTTGATCTCAACCCCTCAAGGTAATGGTCTTGACTTGGTCTCAACCCCTCAAAGTCTTGGTCTTGACTTGGTCTCAACCCCTCAAGGTCTTGGTCTTGACTTGGTCTCAACCCCTCAAAGTCTTGGTCTTGACTTGGTCTCAACCCCTCAAGATCTTGGTCTTGACTTGGTCTCAACCCCTCAAGATCTTGGTCTTGACTTGGTCTCAACCCCTCAAGGTCTTGGTCTTGATTTGGTCTCAACCCCCTCAAAGTGTTAGTCTTTGCTTGATCTCAACCCTTCAAGGTTTTGGTCTTGACTTGGTCTCAACCCCTCAAGATCTTGGTCTTGACTTGGTCTCAACCCCTCAAGATCTTGGTCTTGACTTGGTATCAACCCCTCAAGATCTTGGTCTTGACTTGGTATTAACCCCTCAAGGTCTTGGTCTTGACTTGGTCTCAACCCCTCAAAGTCTTGGTCTTGACTTGGTCTCAACCCCTCAAAGTCTTGGTCTTGACTTGGTCGCAACCCCTCAAGATCTTGGTCTTGATTTGGTCTCAACCCCTCAAGGTCTTGGTCTTGACTTGGTCTCAACCCCTTAAGATCTTGGTCTTGACTTGGTCTCAACCCCTCAAGATCTTGGTCTTGACTTGGTCTCAACCCCTCAAGATCTTGGTCTTGACTTGGTCTCAACCCCTCAAGATCTTGGTCTTGACTTGGTCTCAACCCCTCAAGATCTTGGTCTTGACTTGGTCTCAACCCCTCAAGATCTTGGTCTTGACTTGGTCTCAACCCCTCAAGGTCTTGGTCTTGACTTGGTCTCAACCCCCTCAAAGTCTTGGTCTTGACTTGGTCTCAACCCCTCAAGATCTTGGTCTTGACTTGGTCTCAACCCCTCAAGATCTTGGTCTTGACTTGGTCTCAACCCCTCAAGATCTTGGTCTTGACTTGGTCTCAACCCCTCAAGATCTTGGTCTTGACTTGGTCTCAACCCCTCAAGGTCTTGGTCTTGACTTGGTCTCAACCCCCTCAAAGTCTTGGTCTTGACTTGGTCTCAACCCCTCAAGATCTTGGTCTTGACTTGGTCTCAACCCCTCAAGGTCTTGGTCTTGACTTGGTCTCAACCCCCTCAAAGTCTTGGTCTTGACTTGGTCTCAACCCCTCAAGATCTTGGTCTTGACTTGGTCTCAGCCCCCTCAAAGTCTTGGTTTTGACTTGGTCTCAACCCCTCAAGGTCTTGGTCTTGACTTGGTCTCAACCCCTCAAGGTCTTGGTCTTGACTTGGTCTCAACCCCTCAAGGTCTTGGTCTTGACTTGGTCTCAACCCCTCAAGGTCTTGGTCTTGACTTGGTCTCAACCCCTCAAAGTCTTGGTCTTGACTTGGTCTCAACCCCATCAAGGTCATATAACAGCAATCCTGACAGTACTTACAGCAACAAATCAGATTGCATGTTTTATTAATGCACTTGTTCTGAAATGTTATCATTTCTATAGTAACAGCTCATTTGTAGAAACGTCACAAGTCCAACGTCATAGTCTTAGTTCTAGATCTAGATCAGATTGTTATTTCACAAAGAAAAACACATGCTCATGTATAAGTATGAAATTATGTTTTCTGTAAGGAGATGTTTATATAACAACATTTAGAGAAGGAGTCTGCAGTGTCAGTGATTTATCACAGTTTTGCATCCTTCAGGACAGAGGAATTTGCACTTTGTGGTTTCTCAGGAACATGACAAGCTGCAACAAACTTCAACAGAGTTCAAATGAGAACAGGGACAAACTTGTAGTGAACATTACAATTGTAATTTTAAACAGATATTTATGTATGTGTTTATTAATAATTTTAGTTCAGAACAACCCAGCATGACTACTAGATCATTTCCCTTTAACCGCACACCCCCAAGTGTTTTATTCTCAACATAATCAATGACCTTGACAACAATCTGTTCATAAGCATCAACTTTAAGACACAGAGATAAAGCAAGACATCCAAGGGTGTATTTTGGTGACATATTTTTAATGAGATAGAAAGTGCGGCTGTCTCACACACCCTCCTACTGTACCACTGTAGAATAAGTGGACATGAATGCAGAAGTTTTTGTGCTTAATTTTCCAACAAACACACTCAGAACTAATGACTTGCTCAAACACATAGTAGACTTGATCATCCTGAGTTAATCAGTAATCACTGTTCATGAACAGACAGTCTGAGGTCAAAACCAGAAAACGTTAGCTAATGGGAACCTCATGCATGTACTATTTATAAAATTGAGTGAAAATGTTTGTATTTGGTGAAGGAGAAAATGAAATAAAAGTATCTTTATTTAATAGACAATTTAATTATGCTTTCTGAATACAACTTTTACAGCATTAGACAAATATTATATCATTTTCATCAAAAATACAGTATATAAGGAGTAACGCATAAAATACAGTGCAGTTATATAAAAAATAATCCACGCTGGGGTGGTGTGGCGTAGTACAACACAAAGTGGAGTGCTGTTACCATGCCGAAGTGGATTATTTTCATGTGGTCAAAACAGTCAAATGCAATTAAAACCCAGATTCACATCATTCATACACTGAAAAAAGTAACCTATAGAATTTACCCAATAAATCTGAGGTAACAATTTGCATTGACTTGTTTGGGGTAGATTTAATTCCATATATTGAGTATAAAATAACTGAAATAAAAAGCTATGAAATACTTAAATAAATTGGGTAAAATTTACCTCACATTTATGTATCTATTCAACAGCTACCGGTACTTTCTCATTGAAATTGGGTAAAATTATCTCGTTTGCTAGTAGGTAATACCTGATAATTACTAATCAAAGGTAATTAATATCACTTAGTAACCATTACTTATTCAGAGAAGGTAAGATGTACCCCCCCCCAAAAAAGACTTTCAGATGGTTCATCATCTCAATGTTTTTAATCCATAAAATCATTAAAAAAACCACAGAATAAAGTGCAGTACAACAGCTTCACACAACATTTCAAGTAATGAACCTGTTTTATAACTCACTAACTAACAACTTCAAATGTTGTTTCTGGACTGACCAAATCTGCAGTCCAGGTTATACAACAAATAACTGAACCGCCTTGTTTATATGCAGCAATGATGCACCAAATGATCAAAAAACACAAAATAAAGTGCAGTACAACAGCTTCACACAACATTTCAAGTAATGAACCTGTTTTATAACTCACTAAACTAACAG
Source organism: Neoarius graeffei (assembly GCF_027579695.1). NCBI lineage: Eukaryota > Metazoa > Chordata > Actinopteri > Siluriformes > Ariidae > Neoarius > Neoarius graeffei. The sequence goes on along the minus strand of NC_083595.1, from coordinate 47,704,669 downwards.
CCGGAGAGAGGAAGATGGCAGTCCAAGAGTTCCCTGTCCCGCTCACTCAAATGCGCAGTCTGACGCATGCGCAATTTGGAGCACAGGATTCACGGCGTTGAGGTATATTTTACCGTATTTTTCCATGTAACGGTTGTTACTGTTAACGAATAGGTAGCATATGTATAATTTACCCATTACTTTAAAATTCCTTGGCTGACTGCAATAATCGAGTAAATTTTATCTGGTTTGCATAGATTATATTTACCACTCTCCAAAATCACTTCTTACAGTGGAAGTATAACTTCCACTTTTCAACATTTCACTGTTTCACTTCACACCTTTTAACCATGTTGTCTTGTTAGTCAAAAGTTGCCCTTTAGATGTGAGGTACACACATTTTTGAGAACACGACTTATCTACCTTAAAAATGTAGAACTGTGAGGTGGTTGGTTTCACAGTGGGAACCTTTTTATGGAAGCGAAGAATCTTTAAATATCCTGATGAACCCTTAAAGCAATCTCCAACAACCCTGGTTTCTAAGAGTGTGTGTATTGTAGTACTGTAGATTTTTTTTTATTAATACATAGAACCTATCAGGTATTTATGGATAAATTGGTCTTCAAAAGGTTCATGAGTTCATTGAATAATCCCAAACCAGGCTTGTAGTACTCGAGTCTGACTCGTGCCCTAATTTTAAGGACTCATGACTTGACTTGGACCTGAGAACTGATGACTTGGACTTGGACTCATGCATTAACTGCATTCGGGCTCGTAAATTGGAGACGAGGATTCGGATTTTTTCTTTATTTTTTGCAACATGCCCTAATAATAATTTGGCATAAGATATCTACATTAATTTTTATACTAATTTTGTGCAAGAGAATGCACATTGACCTGTTCATATGTCATGTTCAGGAACAAACTAATGTTAATGGCGCTAAAATGCCTGGAGAGAACACCCCAGGATTGTCCACTTTGCTTACGCAGACTTCTCGTGCAGTGGGAAAAAATGCACTGCTAGGTGTTCCACATGCAGAAGAACTATCGAGGAGACAACAGGGACAACCTCGAACTTCAATCACCATTTGGCAAGACTCTACTCAGAGAAGGAAGTGACACACTATGTTCATTGCCCTGTTGATAGCGGGGCTTCTGTCTGACTCAACTTGGATCAGTAGTGGACACGACTCGGACTTGACTCAGACTTGAACACTGGGGACTCAAGGCTGGACTTGGACTCAAGGTTTAGTAACTCGACTACAACACTGTCCCAAACAGACAAATCAAAGAAGGTGTGCAAGTTCCTACATACAATGCATGCTTTGAGGGTTTTCCCAGAGGCACAAATCAAATCTTGAGGAAAGGTAGAACCCTTGACCATTCAAAGAATGCTTGCAGGGTTCTAGCTTCCTGAACATTTTCTGAAAGAGAAACTCCATTTGTAGGCTTCTATACAGAACTTTGCCTCAAATAGACAAAATGATTAATACTTTAGAGTTCTAGATGTAATGAAGCTGGAAGGGTGTATAGTGCTCTACTGGACATGAGGTAACACTGGATATGTTTAAGGACCACTCGTACTTTTAAGGTGAGCAAATGTATCTGCAGAGGGTATTTTTTGGACAATACAGAGTTTTTACCTGGAATATTGGAGACTCGGGTCTAATCCGTGGCCCATACAAAATCCCTAGTATGTAGGCAGCAAGAGGAATAAGGACAAAAGAGAACTCATCATTTGTTTCTTTCTTTCTTTTTTTTCTTGGCTGATTTTCAGCTCACTTCAATTTGCAAAATGAAATTGTTCCCAAAAAAAAAAAAACTCTAAATGAAAAGCAAACAATGTTCCTTTTGTGTCAGGACAAACAACCTGTAAAAACACTATTATTAACCATCAACAGGTGTAACCACTCACTCGTTACCCGCTCATTCTCTGTGACTCTTTCTCCTCCCCACATTCACAGCTAGTGCTTGACCACACCCTTGCTGCCATGCTGTGCTTCTACCAAACTGTACACATTACTGCAACCATCCATCCATCCATTATCTGTAACCACTTATCCTGTACAGCAGACTTGGGCATTTTACGGCCCGCGGGCCGCATCCGGCCCTTTGGTTCATTCTGACCGGCCCGCGTAAGGTTAATTAGAAATTACAAAATAAATGTATTTTCTAATTTTACCTCATGCATGGACTGAATGTGCATTGCTTTTATTTTGAAGTTGTGTTAAAAAAAAACGCAATGTGTGTGACATGAACATGACATGAAATCCCACGAAACCTAATCCCACGATAACTACTTCAGTAATTTGTCCAGACCAACCACAAACTTGTACGTCATCCTTCAAATGGTCCAGCCAATCACATAGGGTGACGTCACCAGCAGGCGCCGGAGCCCGAGCCGATCTGTAGATCTGATACCTACACCGAATCGACACGGCATCATTATTATAATATGATGTATCTTGCTTGATATGTGGAGTAGAAAGACAATATTGTGATGTCTTTATTGTGTTTTGGGGTGAATGTGACTGGGGGGGGGGAGGTACAAACGTTCACATTTTGTTAACCATTGTTTTGGGAAATTTGATTGAATAAATGACATTTTTTGTAAGGCAACCTCGTTTTTTCCATCCTCTTACCAGTCTTAGCAGCTTGTAAAAACAATGTTATTTACTGCTTTATATAAAGAAATACAATTAATATTATGCAGAATTTAGTTCAGCCTTTTGGTCTGGCCCTGCACAAAATTTTCTGTTTCTCATGTGGCCCCATGGAAAAAATAATTGCCCACCTGATTTAGAGTCACCAGTTAACCTAACCTGCATGTCTTTGGACTGTGGGGGAAACCTGAGCACCCAGAGGAAACCCACACAGACACGAGGAGAACATGCAAACTCCACACAGAAAGGCCCTCGTTAGCCACTGGGCTCGAACCCAGAACCTTCTTGCTGTGAGGCGACAGTGCTCACTGTGCCTCAACTACACCACCATGCCACCTACATTACTACATTAGTATTATTATTTGCATGCCAAGGTTGCACCATTATCCTGGATATTTAATATTTTTAATGCTTTCAAAGGTTACTCTAATATCCCAAAGGAAATATTTTCCTCCAAGACAGAACCCTTAAAAGTTCTATATAGAACCCTCCAGCAGAGTCACCATCAGAGATTATTCCAAGTAGAATCCTTTATCTGTAGGAAGCTAAGAACCCTGAGGATAATATTATTTACAATTTGAGTGTTTTGACTTGGTCATTACTTTAGACTAAACTGTCTGATTTAGATTTACAAGTTCTCCCTTTTCTCACTCTGCTTTCTTGGCTCAGATCATCGCCGGTGGATGTTTGTTGCTTCAACAGCCAGGTCTCGGTGGAACCCAAACACTTGGAGAAGTTGCTACTATGGTCTTTCCTGCCAAGTTAACCCAAACTCAAGCAATCATACAGGCTTTCTACTGATAAAAGTTTTAATTAATCTCTTGCCAATTAAAACAGAAATAACCCTTTCCTTTCACACTGCCCTTTTTTCCACTCTATCATGAGCTGGAGGTCTTTCCTCCTCGCTGCAGATTGATCAGCCTCGTGAGATAAGAGATTTGAAATGAAACATTTCTTCCAGGTCAGCGTTTCAGCATTTCTGGAGCAGAGAGGGAGAATTAATGGATTTGTTAGACAGTGTTGATACCAAATTAGAGAATATGGACTTTTACTGTATTAAACTGAGCAAACATCAGAGGCACTGAACACAATCAGCCACTCTCCTTTAAGCCACATGCATTTTAATGGTGTTGTATGTAATTTTAAAGTTAATATTTAAATCTAGTGTACAAACCTTCTTGAAGTGAATTATTATTTTCCACAGAAATTACCACAGCACCATTAAATGCTCAATCCTGGCTAGTCATAAAGTGTTGATTAATTTTCTATGAACCACAATCCTGACAGTAGTTAAATGCCAACTGTTAAATGTTGTCCAGTATCATTATCATGTTATGCAACTTAAACAGGCAACTGTATGGTGAACGTTCAGCAAACTTTTTTTTTTTTAATGTCTAATTGATGATGGTGAAGTTTTTTATAATTAGATGTTTTAGCAATTTAGTGTTCTTAGAAGGAGTCTCCAGTGTCAGTGCTTTGTAGAACATAAACTTGTAACTTTCAGTTTCTCACATGGGAAAGTTTTCAAGATGGAGGGATTTGTGCTTTCCAGTATATATGTATTAATGTATGATATGTTATTTTTCAACAGATAAAAATTTAATCACTGACAAATTACTCTGGTATAAGAGGAATAAAATTCTTTGATATGGAAAACGAGACCGTCAATGACAGCGTAGCTCACTCCGGCCCTGTCTAGTCCAGAAGGAATGAGCTAAAGTGGGCCACCTTGCGCAATAAATGTTACAAGCTATATACACTATATACAAGCTATATATAGAAGCTATATAAACCCTAGGAAGACCAAACTATTTACCAGAAGGAATCCAAAACGGCGAGGAATTGACTGAGAAGAAGCGATTATTGTTGAACTGCTCATTAAGGCTTAATTAGTCCATCACTTCATTAATAATTGTAAGTACAACCCCGATTCCAAAAAAGTTGGGACAAAGTACAAATTGTAAATAAAAACGGAATGCAATGATGTGGAAGTTTCAAAATTCCATATTTTATTCAGAATAGAACATAGATGACATATCAAATGTTTAAACTGAGAAAATGTATCATTTAAAGAGAAAATTAGGTGATTTTAAATTTCATGACAACAACACATCTCAAAAAAGTTGGGACAAGGCCATGTTTACCACTGTGAGACATCCCCTTTCCTCTTTACAACAGTCTGTAAACGTCTGGGGACTGAGGAGACAAGTTGCTCAAGTTTAGGGATAGGAATGTTAACCCATTCTTGTCTAATGTAGGATTCTAGTTGCTCAACTGTCTTAGGTCTTTTTTGTCGTATCTTCCGTTTTATGATGCACCAAATGTTTTCTATGGGTGAGAGATCTGGACTGCAGCCTGGCCAGTTCAGTACCCGAACCCTTCTTCTATGCAGCCATGATGCTGTAATTGATGCAGTATGTGGTTTGGCATTGTCATGTTGGAAAATGCAAGGTCTTCCCTGAAAGAGACGTCGTCTGGATGGGAGCATATGTTGCTCTCGAACCTGGATATACCTTTCAGCATTGATGGTGTCTTTCCAGATGTGTAAGCTGCCCATGCCACACGCACTAATGCAACCCCATACCATCAGAGATGCAGGCTCCTGAACTGAACGCTGATAACAACTTGGGTCGTCCTTCTCCTCTTTAGTCCGAATGACACGGCGTCCCTGATTTCCATAAAGAACTTCAAATTTTGATTCGTCTGACCACAGAACAGTTTTCCACTTTGCCACAGTCCATTTTAAATGAGCCTTGGCCCAGAGAAGACGTCTGCACTTCTGGATCATGTTTAGATACGGCTTCTTCTTTGAACTATAGAGTTTTAGCTGGCAACGGCGGATGGCACGGTGACTTGTGTTCACAGATAATGTTCTCTGGAAATATTCCTGAGCCCATTTTGTGATTTCCAATACAGAAGCATGCCTGTATGTGATGCAGTGCCGTCTAAGGGCCCGAAGATCACGGGCACCCAGTATGGTTTTCCGGCCTTGACCCTTACGCACAGAGATTCTTCCAGATTCTCTGAATCTTTTGATGATATTATGCACTATAGATGATGATATGTTCAAACCCTTTGCAATTTTACACTGTTGAACTCCTTTCTGATATTGCTCCACTATTTGTCGGTGCAGAATTAGGGGGATTGGTGATCCTCTTCCCATTTTTACTTCTAAGAGCCGCTGCCACTCCAAGACGCTCTTTTTATACCCAGTCATGTTAATGACCTATTGCCAATTGACCTAATGAGTTGCAATTTGGTCCTCCAGCTGTTCCTTTTTTGTACCTTTAACTTTTCCAGCCTCTTATTGCCCCTGTCCCAACTTTTTCGAGATGTGTTGCTGTCATGAAATTTCAAATGAGCCAATATTTGGCATGAAATTTCAAAATGTCTCACTTTCGACATTTGATATGTTGTCTATGTTCTATTGTGAATACAATATCAGTTTTTGAGATTTGTAAATTATTGCATTCCATTTTTATTTACAATTTGTACTTTGTCCCAACTTTTTTGGAATCGGGGTTGTACGCAAATCTGGGTAGAAGTTACCCTAGGTACCCCTACCTTAATGTCAGAAAGAATCAAGATTGGCGAAGAATTGAGGGAGAAGAAGCGATTTGTGTGGAAACTGCTCGTTAGGGCTTAATTACTCCATATCTTCATTATTAATTGCAATTATGCAAATTTGGGTAGAAGCTACATGCATCCCAGACAAACCCACCTTCTTGCCAAAAAGAATAAAAATTGGTGAAGAATTGAGAGAGAAGAAGCGATTTTTGTGAAATGTTGACAACGCCAGACGGACAATGGACGGACAACACAACACAACACATGATGGCATAAACTCATCGCCTGTTGGCCGGATGAGCTAATAATCAACTTGAAGGTGGTAATAGTTTGCTCAAACAGTACACATCTATTGAATTGGCTGGTATGGGATATTAGTAGAACCCAAACACTGAGACTTACTTGTACTTGAGAAGCTCTCATCTATCATCTTGGATATGGTTGCCCACCATTGAAACTGATAACATTCCAGCATGGCCCCCCAAGCTCTCTTGTCCATAGCCATCACTTTGCCTTGCTCATATTGGATGCCGGTATGGCCAGTCACTAACTCCAAGTCCTCTTCAATGCACTTCAACCACTTGACTCTCTGTGCTCCAGCTGAGTGGTGACCATGCCATGGCGTCCACTCTAGTAGATACTTCGGTTGGCACGAGTTGTCCATGCGGACAACATGCCCGTACCATCTCAAACCTCTCATTGCCAGGGGAATTCGGATTGGCTTTTGACTGGTTCTTTGTAGCACTTCAGTGTTGCTTACTTGATGGTAGAATCAAACTTTCAATATTCTATGAAGAGATGACTAATGGAAAACTCTATCCGCTGTTCTTGGTAAGGACAAGAATATGGTAAGGACCACACTTTCATAAATCCTGATCTTAGTCTTTATTGTGATTTTCTTGTACCAGATTTTGTTCAGAGGCTTTGTCGATTCTGTATGACAGTTCCGGTTCAACTGAGCCATTACTAGATATTGTTGAGCCCAAGTAGACAAAACTCCAGACTGGCTCTACAGATTTCCCATCAACGTTGATGTTGAGTATTACATCATGTGGGAATGGTTGTTGACTCGTATATTTGTCAATACACTTCACTGTGTTGGTATAGAAGGCTTTGGAGATGCTAATGTACCATAGTGATGTAGTGCTTGCCATATGTGTACAAAAAAAAAGATCTGAGAGAAATGGCTTGTCCTTTCTCGGTGCACCTTGAAATCATCTCTGTTTTGAAGACGAGACATTGTATGTACTTTTATTTATGAGAAACCCTTTCACGTTCATGTTTCACTCACACTGGAAGCATCAATAGCAATACCAATGCAAGAAACATCTAAAGACTCTGTATATTTACTGCACCTGATGAGTCAAAGGCAGCTCGAAACTCTATGAAGTTGATCTTCATTGGCAAGTTGAATTCAACATGGTTCTGTATCATGGGAATACTGAGGAATAACCCTCGAAACACTGCAGTACACTAATACACTCATATTAACACCACACATAGCCTTGAACTATAGTATACAGTGGTGCTTGAAAGTTTGTGAACCCTTTAGAATTTTCTATATTTCTGCATAAATATGACCTTAAACATCATCAGATTTTCACACAAGTCCTAAAAGTAGATAAAGAGAACCCAGTTAAATAAATGAGACAAAAATATTATACTTGGTCATTTATTTATTGAGGAAAATGATCCAGTATTACATATCTGTGAGTGGCAAAAGTATGTGAACCTTTGCTTTCAGTATCTGGTGTGACCCCCTTGTGCAGCAATAACTGCAACTAAACGTTTCAAGTAACTGTTGATCAGTCCTGCACACTGGCTTGGAGGAATTTTAGCCCATTCCTCCATACAGAACAGCTTCAACTCTGGGATGTTGGTGGGTTTCCACACATGAACTGCTCACTTCAGGTCCTTCCACAACATTTCAATTGGATTAAGGTCAGGACTTTGACTTGGCCATTTCAAAACATTATTCTTCTTTAACCATTCTTTGGTAGAACGACTTGTGTGCTTAGGGTCGTTGTCTTGCTGCATGACCCACCTTCTCTTGAGATTCAGTTCATGGACAGATGTCTTGACATTTTCCTTTAGAATTCACTGGTATAATTCAGAATTCATTGTTCCATCAATGATGGCAAGCCATCCTGGCCCAGATGCAGCAAAACAGGCCCAAACCATGATACTACCACCACCACCATGTTTCACAGATGGGATAAGGTGCTGATGCTGGAATACAGTGTTTTCCTTTCTCCAAGCATTAACACTTCTTATTTAAACCAAAAAGTTCTATTTTGGTCTCATCCGTCCACAAAACATTTTTTCCAATAGCCTTCTGGCTTATCCACGTGATCTTTAGCAAACTGCAGATGAGCAGCAATGTTCTTTTTGGAGAGCAGTGGCTTTCTCCTTGCAACCCTGCCATGCACACCATTGTTGTTCAGTGTTCTCCTGATGGTGGACTCATGAACATTAACATTAGCCAATGTGAGAGAGGCCTTCAGTTGCTTAGAAGCTACCCTGGGGTCTTTTGTAACCTCGCCAACTATTACATGCCTTGCTCTTGGAGTGATCTTTGTTGGTCGACCACTCCTGGGAAGGGTAACAATGGTCTTGAATTTCCTCCATTTGTACACAATCTGTCTGACTGTGGATTGGTGGAGTCCAAACTCTTTAGAGATGGTTTTGTAACCTTTTCCAGACTGATGAGCATCAACAACGTTTTTTCTGAGGTCCTCAGAAATCTCCTTTGTTCGTGCCATGATACACTTCCACAAACATGTGTTGTGAAGATCAGACTTTGATAGATCCCTGTTTTTTAAATAAAACAGGGTGCCCACTCACACCTGATTGTCATCCCATTGATTGAAAACACCTGACTCTAATTTCACCTTCAAATTAACTGCTAATCCTACAGGTTCACATACTTTTGCCACTCACAGATATGTAATATTGGATCATTTTCCTCAATAAATAAATGACCAAGTATAATATTTTTGTCTCATTTGTTTAACTGGGTTCTCTTTATCTACTTTTAGGACTTGTGTGAAAATCTGATGATGTTTTTGGTCATATTTATGCAGAAATACAGAAAATTCTAAAGGGTTCACAAACTTTCAAGCACCACTGTATATAAAGAATATTTGAAATATATAATTTAGTGCGCACTTTCATACAGGGGTGCCACTAGAAATTTTTGACTCTATGAAAGAATATAATATTGCCCCCCCCCCCTTTACATTTCTCGTAACCGGACTTCTTCATGATGGTGTCAATCTACTGATGGTTCACCATCAATTCTGTTTCTACTGTGTGCAGCTAACATTCGTGCTGAATTGGAAAGCAACAAACTTAACATGGTGTCACGCTCTGGCTCTGCCTACACAAAACTGTACCATGTAATGAATAGGGAAAGGGGTGAAATATAAAGACTATCTCTTCTAATAATTTTATGGAAAATGAAAAACCAAACCAGAAGGTTGTTGTATTTACTTGTTTTAAGAGACAAAATTCTCATCTCATTATCTCTAGCCGCTTTATCCTGTTCTACAGGGTCGCAGGCAAGCTGGAGCCTATCCCAGCTGACTACGGGTGAAAGGCGGGGTACACCCTGGACAAGTCGCCAGGTCATCACAGGGCTGACACATAGACACAGACAACCATTCACACTCACATTCACACCTACGGTCAATTTAGAGTCACCAGTTAACCTAACCTGCATGTCTTTGGACTGTGGGGGAAACTGGAGCACCCGGAGGAAACCCACGCGGACACGGGGAGAACATGCAAACTCCACACAGAAAGGCCCTCGCCGGCCACGGGGCTCGAACCCGGACCTTCTTGCTGTGAGGCGACAGCGCTAACCACTACACCACCGTGCCACCCAGAGACAAAATTATTTTAAAAAATTTTATTAAATTAATGTACACATAACATGAGTGTGAATGGTTGTTTGTCTCTGTGTATCAGCCCTGCGATGATCTGGCGACTTGTCCAGGGTGTACCCCGCCTCTCGCCCATAGTCAGCTGGGATAGGCTCCAGCTTGCCTGCGACCCTGTAGAACAGGATAAAGTGGCTACAGATAATGGATGGATGGATAGATAATTTACACACGGTAATAATATTAATATTGTCCTCTGAGGGTCCTCTGTCAACGTTGGGCCCTTAGAATCATCCTAACTTTTTCCCCTAACGGTGCCCCTGCTTTCATAAAACAAGATCTGAGTGAAATGGCTTGTCCTTTCTCGGCGCACCTTTAAATCGTCTCTGTTTTGAAGATGAGGCATTGTATGTACTTTTATTTATTGAAAAGCCCTTCACTTTCATGTTTCACTCACACTGGAAGCATCAATAGCAATATCAATGCAAGAAACATCTAAAAGACTCTCTATATTTACTTCAAAAAGGTCACTGACAGCTGAAGTTTACCCGCACATTTAAAAATGCATGAGTATTGAAAGAAGCCTGTGATGTTTCATTATAGCTGCCTGATAAAATTCAGTGCTTCTTTCAAGGACACCAGTGATGAAAAAGGCTAAATTATTAATGAAAGCTGCTTTTTGGACAAGTGTATACAGCTTTTATGTGCACCCTGCCTGCGCAGATGTTCTCTTAAGTTAATGGGTTTGAAGGAAACAATACATATATTTGCTGTGTTAAAGTGTTCCAGGTTAAATAGCTCTCCACAAGGCCAGATACTGAAAAATCAACAAATAAAAAACAGTACATGTGATTTAAGTGCTATTACTAGGCAAGCGTAGCTCATGTTTTCAAATTAGCATTATACAATTATGATGCCCATTTTTTTCTTTCTGGTTATGGTCATGATGGATCCAGAGCTTATCCTGAGAATACTGGGTGTGAGGAAGGAAAACACCCGGAACGGAATGCTAGTTCGTTGCAGGGCTCCATGCACACATTCATACCTCGGGGCAATTTAGTATAGCCCATCAATCTCTCAGCATCCCCCCAATTTTCTCCCAAACTTAGTTTTAGCCAATTCCCACCCATCAGGCTGCTCTCCCCATCACACCACAGCTATCAATCAGGGAGGGTGAAGACTATCCCATGCTTCCTCTAAGGCAGGTAAAGTCAGCCAACCGGATCTTTTCTAACTGCTGCTCACTTGTGTGACATCAAGGGGTGGCATAAAACACTTGAAGCTTATCCACTGACTTCGGAATTCATGAGCTCTCATATGCATGCACACACACACACAAGATTGGCTAGTGGTGCTGTGATTGACAGGGCATAGAGTTTTCACATTAGCATTGTACAATTATGATGCCCGTTTATTTCTCAATATTGCTCTCCTCGACTCCTGACCACAGATGGCAGTTGCATCATTGAGATTCAGACTCCTGATCTCTCCATCAGCATGGTTTAAGGAGCTAGAAGGAAACCAGAAAACCCAGAAGAACTCCAAGCGGAGAACATGTGCCACTCCACACAGTCAGTAACCCAAGCTCAAGATCCAGCCATCCGTTATCCATAACTGGTTACCCTGTGTTGGGTTGCGGGCGAGCTGGAGCCTATCCCAGCTGACTATGGGTGAGAGGCAGGGTACACCCTGGACAAGTCGCCAGATCATCACAGGGCTGACACATAGAGACAAACAACCATTCACACCTACGGCCAATTCAGAGCCACCAATTAACCTAACCTGCATGTCTTTGGTCTGTAGAGGAAACCCACGCAGACACAGGGAGAACATGCAAACTCCACACAGAAAGGACCCTGTCAGCCACTGGGCTCGAACCCAGAACCTTCTTGCTGTGAGGCAACAGTGCTAACCACTTTGCTGCCCAAGCTCAAGATTAAACTAGGAATTTTGGAGCTACCAAGTTCACCACCATCATGGCTCACATTTATTTTATATTATTTTTACAATACTTGTGTAGACAGTAAATTCATGCCGGTAATTAATGCTGTGATAGAACTAAATCTAGCCAGAACCTTAATCTCAGGAACTAAAAGGAAACTTTTGGGATCTTCGGTTTTGGAAAAGAAAGATGTTTTCCTTGTGTGGACCAGCCAAATGTCCTCACAAGATCAAAACTGTCAGAAATTCCTATCCTTGTGGAGATATTTGGTAAAAAAAAAAAAAATTACACACACACACACACACACACACACACACACACGAGTTATGTATGATTTTGTAATTGAATCTAGAGGTAAAGCTTTAAAGTATGGCACACCTCATTACAGCAAGACTTTATTTTAAAGACACAGTGTAAGATTGTGTCCCAGGTTCCCAAACACTAATGCAATCATGTAACCTAGATATATACAATAAAGAATCAAAACAGAACAATACATAATCCAGCCATCATTCACTCAGAAGTCCAATATACCACAAGTCCCAAGTGTATTAGCATTGAACTTCCACTAGGTGGCGCTGAGTGCGTTCAGTCTGCTCATGCTTTTAGACACTTCTCACTTTCTTGCAATTAAACACTTAAAACGAGAATCAGAAACGTGTTTGGACAACTCGGTTATCCACAGACATGAACAGATGTATATCGACATTTTATATATGTCACAGTTTAATCCGAATTATTTTTACAAATGAAAAAGAATCCTGTCCAAACTTAGAATGACTTATTGTTAGAGTTAATTTCAGATGAAAAATACCAAATGAAAAATATCAGATAGCTCATCTCATTTCATTATCTCTAGCCGCTTTATCCTGTCCTACAGGGTCGCAGGCAAGCTGGAGCCTATCCCAGCTGACTACGGGCGAAAGGCGGGGTACACCCTGGACAAGTCGCCAGGTCATCACAGGGCTGACACATAGACACAGACAACCATTCACACTCACATTCACACCTACGGTCAATTTAGAGTCACCAGTTAACCTAACCTGCATGTCTTTGGACTGTGGGGGAAACCGGAGCACCCGGAGGAAACCCACGCGGACACGGGGAGAACATGCAAACTCCACACAGAAAGGCCCTCGCCGGCCACGGGGCTCGAACCCGGACCTTCTTGCTGTGAGGCGACAGCGCTAACCACTACACCACCGTGCCGCCCATATCAGATAGCATTTTGCATTTTTTTAATTTTTATTTGTTTGGTTATTATGTACAGTAAATGAACCTCCCCGCCCCCCAAGATAGTATAAAAATGTGCTTAGCATTTAGTAGTCTTACAAAAACAAAAATTTCATGACAAATTAATGACACTGGAAATTAATAATTTAAAAGAATTCTTATTTTGTTTTGAGTTTTAACACATTCATTCATTCATTCATTTATTCCACAAATGAGCATTGATTTCTTCGCAGATTATATTGTGAATTATTCTATCCATATTCACTGGATATGATCAATCGCGTGCTCTGATTGGCTACTCTACTACTAGGATATCAGCTCATATACCATGAGTAGAGAAAAAAAAATGGCAGAGTGTGTTGCCGAACCAACCGAGGCCGAAATACAAACTCTACTTGAAAACAAAACCCCCAAAAATCCAAAAAAAAAAAATGGAATAAAAGTATTTGATGGTAAGAACATTTTTTTTTTAATTTTTCAAGAATTATTATTATCGCATTTTTCACAAATTGCTCCTGTAATTTCGCTAGTTTACATTCTAAACAGAAATGATTTTGTTGGACGTTTTGTATAAAGTTTTTATTGATTGAATTTACAAAAAATAAAAATGCTTTGTTTCTCAAAATCCAGTGAATGTGGATAGAATAAAACAGTTATTCCAGAATAACTGTTAATAGCACATTGTGCGTAATTAATTTCGATTAAATGTAAACAAAAACACTAATCTCCTTAACTTCCTCATGCATGATCTTATAAAGCCTGATTGCAAAGCCTGTGGATTCTGTTCTACTTTCTTCACACTACTCGAGAACACATCCAATGTTGTCATCATCTCTAAAATTAAGCAGGGGAAATGAAATGAAATCAGTAATGCATACTGATATGAGATGAGCAATGTATGTAATACATCGGTTTGATCGATCGTGATCCAATAATATCACAGGAACATGGATAAAGCGAAATGCTTACGCTGTAAGTTTGGAGCACATATCAGATCTTAATTATACTCTGTCACAAAAACCTTATGCATTTATTCATGAGTGGGGGATAAAAATATGGCAGGATGCACTCTGGCTGCCCGGGGAGCCATTTTATTTTCCTGACTCATTTTCAAAATGGTGGCACTAGATGGCAATGTCGAAACACAGCAGGCTCGGGTCGGGTTCCACGCCAGGTCTGAGCGTTATAATAGCTATCACAGCACTGGGACAGAGCAAGGCGTATTAATTAATTGTTAGTGTAGAACTGTGCCAGCGGAAGAGCGAGTGATTATGAGGAAAACATCTCAATTTTTGCAGTGTTTGTACACAATAGGTGGCTGGAAATGAATATGGATGTGGCTGATAGAGACCTGATGTTTCTGTGTGAGCTTTATAATCATGATCTGTGGAAATAAGCAGCTCATTAGATCTCATCAGGGAATGCGATTTGTCTATATCTTCAAAATGAATGCATTTTTGCAAATACACCGTGAATAAATGGTGGAAGTGCATGACTGATCAAGAGCAAGTCTTTCTTTTTCATGCAAAAGGCTGATTATTCTTCATTTAGGATGAAGTGAGTCAATGGTAGAAGCTTCACCAATGTCAAACACACACACGTTGGTCTTACTAGCCTTATGGGGACCTTCCATTGACAATTACTACTGTAGCTACTTAGCCTCAGTAAATATATCGGCGCTTAGGATCCCCCCCCCCCCCCCCCATGTCCCCACAAGGTCAAAACCATCAGATATTCCCATCCTTGTGAGAACATTTGCTCTCAACCAAGATATAAACACACACACACACACACACACCACACACACACGCAGTATATGGACCATTTATTTAAAGCCAAACAGCAGAGCAGGTCTTTGTAGAAAAAGATACAGCCATGACACTATACACGGTTATTAAATTATCAAGGCAAGCCATAACCCTAGGATATAAATGTGGAGTGCAAGAGCTTCATTAAATTTGCCAATAAAATATTTGCAATACCTCATTGGCTCTTGATGGCCATAATGAAGGCTACGGCTGCATCCAATCGGAAGGCATTAGGTTTAATTTACTTGCCGTTTTGCAGAAGAGGGAAGTACTGAGAGAAAAGAAAAAAAAGAAATAGAAAAGTAGACAATGTTATATATCCATCCATCCATCCATCCATATCTTATCTTCATAATTATTAACTCTATTAATCATTACTTCTCCAATCTGATTGGTCAGATGATGCTGATTTACTAATGAGACCGTCAATGACGGCGTAGCTCACTCTGGCCCCGTCTAGTCCAGAAGGAACGCTCTAAAGTGGGCCACCTTGCGCAATAAATGTTGCAGGCTATATACACTATATACAAGCTATATATAGAAGCGATATCCACCCAAGGAATACCGAACTATTTGCCAGAAAGAATCCAAAACGGCAACGAATTGACCGAGAAGAAGCAATTTTTGTTGAACTGCTCATTAAGGCTTAATTAGTCCATAACTTCATCAATAATTGTAAGTACGCAAATCTGGGTAGAAGTTAGATGCACCCTAGGTACCCCTACCTTCATGCCAGAAAGAATCAAAATCGGTGAAGAATTGAGGGAGAAGAAGCGGTTTGTGTGGAAACTGCTCGTTAGGGCTTAATTACTCCATATCTTCATTATTAATTGCAATTATGCAAATTTGGGTAAAAGCTACACTACCGTTCAAAAGTTTGGGGTCACTTTGAAATGTCCTTATTTTTGAAAGAAAAGCACTGTTCTTTTCAATGAAGATCACTTTAAACTAATCAGAAATCCACTCTATACATTGCTAATGTGGTAAATGACTATTCTAGCTGCAAATGTCTGGTTTTTGGTGCAATATCTCCATAGGTGTATAGAGGCCCATTTCCAGCAACTCTCACTCCAGTGTTCTAATGGTACAATGTGTTTGCTCATTGCCTCAGAAGGCTAATGGATGATTAGAAAACCCTTGTACAATCATGTTAGCACAGCTGAAAACAGTTGAGCTCTTTAGAGAAGCTATAAAACTGACCTTCCTTTGAGCAGATTGAGTTTCTGGAGCATCACATTTGTGGGGTCGATTAAATGCTCAAAATGGCCAGAAAAATGTCTTGACTATATTTTCTATTCATTTTACAACTTATGGTGGTAAATAAAAGTGTAACTTTTCATGGAAAACACAAAATTGTCTGGGTGAACCCAAACTTTTGAACGGTAGTGTATATGCACCCCAGGCAGACCTACCGTCCTGCCAAAAAGAATAAAAATCGGTGAAGAATTGAGAGAGAAGAATCGATTTTCGTGAAATGTAGATGACACCAGACAGATGACGGACAACACATGATGACATAACTGTCAGCCGGATGAGCTAATAACAATCCCAAAAGTGGTAATAATTTGCTTTATGTGTACTTAAACAGTACACATCTATTGAATTGGCTGGTATGGGATATTAGTAGAACCCAAACACTGAGACTTACTTGTCCTTGAGAAGCTCTCATCTATCATCTATCTTATGGCTGCCCACCATTGAAACTGATAACATTCCAGCATGGCCCCCCAAGCTAATAAGGGATATTAGTAAAACTCAAACACTGAGATAATAATTATGTTTAGATGAGTGTGCAGAGTAAGAAATCATTCAGGTAACAAAGCAGACAATGCAGAGATCCATGTTGAGTTGACACCATCTGTTCTGCTCCACCATGAAACCCATGCAGAAAGTCCTGGAAGAAGTGGGATGGCTTGCCATGAGGCCATCAGAGGTGTGCCCTGTGTGTGAGCCATACGAGAGACCCCCAGGATAGGTGACCCCTGTGCGAGGGACCCCAGAGGTGGGTGAAGCACAAGTGTGTGGGGCACCCTGGCATGGGAGAAGTAAAGCTGGGGGATGTGTGAGGGATGCCTGTGTGTGCATGAAGCACACGGGTGTGCCTCCCGAAAGGAAGGGCAGTGTGACAGAGTGCCCACGGCGGCACGGTGGTGTAAGTGGTTAGCATGGTCGCCTCACAGCAAGAAGGTTCTGGGTTTGAACCCAGTGGCTGGCAAGGGCCTTTCTGTGTGGAGTTTGCATGTTCTCCCCATGTCTGCGTGGGTTTCCTCCGGGTGCTCAGGTTTCCCCCACAGTCCAAAGACATGCGGTTAGGTTAATATGGGACGGCCTTGGGCTGAGGTGCCCTTGAGCGAGGCACCTAACTCCCAACTGCTCCCTGGGCGCTGTTAGCATAGCTGCCCACTGCTCTGGGTACGTGTGTGTGCTCATTGCTCAAGTGTGTGTTCACTGCTTCAGATGGGTTAAATGCAGAGAGGAAATTTCACAAGTGTGTGATGAATAAAGTTTTTCTTTCTGTCTTTCTTTCTTTCATTACTACGGTTGAGTATGTGCTCTGATTGCCATACCAATAAGTCTGGCTCTTTGGTGTTGTGGTCAGGGTGCAGGTTTGGCACCCCATAGAGCTGGGTTCAAGTCAGGGTGGGGTGACTGCTCTCTCTCCCTTTGGTACACAAATACAATACAACTGAAACATGAACCTAAACCAAGGATAACACAATAAAGTACAAAATCTTATTCCCATTGTGGTCCCAGTGAAGTTTCAAAATGCAGGAACAAATAAAGAATAAAACTAGACGTACCATCAATGGAAAAAAAAAAAAACATACTGAGTGAATTATGCGCATACCAGAGAAATTACAAACCATTTAAAAAGTGCCTTTTAACAGCTTTTCGAAAGCATTGGGAGGTTTGAACAGGCTATACATGAGATGGCAGATACATTGCCTGGCATTTACAATTGGGTTCCCCATGGTGTATGTCTGTGAAGGTTCTCAGTCATCCAGGTCATAGAAAACCATAGGTGCTAAAAGAAGGCAACTGGACTTGCTTGAAATTCTTGAAGACGTTTCACCTCTCATCCGAAAGGCTTCTTCAGTTCTGTCTGACTAGTAGGGAGTTCCAGGTATTTATCCTCTAGTGGACCAAAATGAAACCCTACGGAGAGTCATTAAGGTCACCTGGAAGCGAATTATGTGCATACCTTAATGACTCTCCGTAGGGTTTCTTTTTGATCCACTGCAGGATAAATACCTGGAACTCCCTACTAGTCAGACAGAACTGAAGAAGCTTTTTGGATGAATGGTGGAATGTCTTCAAGAATTTCAAGCAAGTCCAGTTGCCTTCTTTTAGCACCTACGGTTCTCTGTGGTGGTACATACTGTACGTGGTTCGTATGTAGGTGCAGATGTTGTACAGTCGCAAAAGCCATCAAAAATCAGTTCGATGCATTACCATATTCTCTTAAGTATTGTATGGAGCTTTGGTTATATTTATCACTAAACTCTCTCTCTCTCTCTCTCTCTCTGGACTTCATGTTCAACATGTCACGTCATGTCTCATAATTCCAGGATTTCTTTTTTTTCCCTCAAATGCTTAGCATCATAAAGCACAGAACCTCTTTACATTGTTTTGTTTTTGCTTTGCAGTAGATTATATGTTTGGAACTCAAGTGCTTGAATGTGTAATGCTATTACAGAAGTATGGAGCCATGGATTTCAGGCAGACATCCAAATACTGATAAGGCTGCTTTCACACTTGGCATTCATAATACAGTGTATATATAATGTTCTCAATACTATACTATAATATATTATATGTACAATATATACTATATTATGCCTACCGTGAGTTGGCCTAGTGATTAGTATGTCTGCCTCTCGATCGCGAGTTCTACTTGCGTTCGGGTCATACCAAAGACCATCATAAAAATGGTACCTACTGCCATTTGGTAAGGCATGCTGCAATACAGATGTGAGTGGGGAAGTCAAACTCTCGTGGTTACCAGAGGATTAACCCCCCACTGTAACCCTAGCTGTATAGGCAAGAGGCCGAGGGCTATGGAAACAGAGATCGGTGCCGCCCAATGTGCCTGATTGCATGGTGCGGAAAGGACTTTAGACTTCAGATATACTATATTATATCCCTCATCAAAAAATTCCCGTGCAGGCATTGGCCAAGGATGGCTCATATGACATAAAATAGTTCTACCATTGATTAAGCAATGTATCTCATGACGTCAAAAAAAAAATGGATATGCTGTGAGTCAGGTCATGGTATATCCTGGATATACCATGAACTGAAGTCACAATTTCAAGCTATTCTGTGTGTACGTAGATGTACGTATCGTGATCATGCCTAGCGAGGCAGGTGATAGCATGGTACGCTGCACATGCACAGGTTGAAGGTCGCTCTGACGTCAACATCAAACATGGCTGCCTCCAGTGACTTCATGCCGAGATTCAATTTTAACACTTTTAGTTTGGATTTTTTTGATGAGGGATATAAATCTAATATAATCTGCCCTGAGAGGCTCCAGTAATTATGGATTCTCTTCAGTGACTGGTGTACCACTGCGCCCTTCACAAAATAGTACTGTACCAGTCACCTCAGGGAATCCATAATTTCAACCAGAGCCTCTCAGTGCATGGGATATTTGATTACGACACAATACTATATTCACTCGCTTGCATTATTCTAGTCAGGGTTGCACTGGTAACACTGGGGACCCTTGATGGGGTGCTGGTCCATCACTGGGTGTGTCATATGTACACATCCACATGCTCGTTCACACCTAAGGAGTGATTTATCTTAGGTAATCCACCCACTGGCATGTTTTTGGAGGTAGAAGAAAACTCCAGGAACCTGGAGGAAACCAACATGGACACAGGGTGAATGTGTGGAACACCAGACCCGAGCTCAGGGTCAAACCAGGAACCTGGAGCTGTGAGGTGAAAATGTTGTCCAATGTGTCACTATGCAGGATTATATTTTTTTCCAAAAGTGGTGGTGGTGGGGGGGCTGCTAGGGCTTTGAAAATATATTCTACTGTTAGGGTTTAAAGAGAGGAAAAATGAAAGTGAGAGAAGCCAATTATAAAAAAGCAGCGTAATACTAACAGGCTAAACACAGCTGTAAATTGTAGCAGAGGCAAAAAACAAACACCAAAAAAAAAAAAACACCCACACATGCTAATTTCTGTTATCAAAGCTACTTCTGCTGAAAGAAATGACTTTATAAAAGTGACTTCACAGTCGTTTAGCCAGTTTGCTGAAATTCCCATGAGGCTTGTGTTCTTCTGTGGTTTCACAGGGAGGCTGGAGGAGCTGAAGAGTGAGTGAGAGAGAAATGGAGAGCGAGAGAGAAGAAATGCATGTGTACTCACACAAAGAGAAATATAAGAAGTGTGTCTGAAAGAGTTTCTTATCTGAATGTGCAAAGCAGAAGCAGAACAAAAGCCTCTAACAGCTGAAAACAGACAGGAAAAGCAAAACAGACACATTCTTTAAAAGAAAGAAAGAAAGAAAGAAAGAAAGAAAGAAAGAAAGAAAGAAAGAAAGAATTGAAGGCTGGAGAGGTTAAAGCAGGATAATCATCTAGTTTGTGTGTGTGTGTGTGTATGTGTGTGTGTTCACTTATCTTCTCAGCATCTTGCTGAGATAAATTGGCTCTGACCTGCACATGACCTCAGCCAATGTTCACGAGACCATTAAATCCGTGCAAAGATGCCATTTCGTGTGAGAGAGAGAGAGAGAGAGAGAGAGATTTTAAAGCCTTTTTGTGTCAATATATCAAATCCGTCATGTTGTTGCCCTCCATAACTCCAACCTGACTGTGTTGTATAGCTGCATCGCATTCTGGAATTTTCCATAAAAACTTCTGCACTAACAAGAACAACATCTCCAATTCTTCTACACTGGATTTCTTATAATACGACACCGAATATCACTGGAAAATTAGCCTAGTAAACTAGACCCACCCGCTTGGCAGCCAAAAATATTTTTGCCTAGCGAATGGGTCTAGCCTCGCACCATATCAACAAAACACCCCGGGCATCAAATCGTGCTCGCCAATCACAACGCAAGCTTTTTGTTTGGATTCTTTGGGCGGGCTTTTGCAGGAGTGACGACAAGGCTGTGCGACGCTGGAGAAAGCACAACAGGAAAGATGGCTACGGCTAGTGAACAGCGCTAGTTTGACTCCGCTTTGGAATCAGTTTTAGAAGAATTAGACTTGGAGTTTTCGTTGAAACATGAGCAGGAAGAGGCTCTCCGCTCATTCCTTTTCAAGAAGAACGTTTTTGCTGTTTTGCCGACCGGCTATGGCAAAAGTCTGATCTACCAGCTGGCTCCGCTCGTAGCCAAAAGGATGGGGCTAGTTTGTGCAGTACGAAGAATTAATAAACAGCTTTGAAACATTACTTTTTGATTGTTTCTTATTTTCCCGTTATTTTAAATTTAAGGGAAATTATTTCACCAAACACCACTAAATAAAAATAAAAACTCTCAAAAACAGTTTAAGCAAACACTTGAAAAACACTTGAAAAAAAAAAGTGTATGTTAAGTATGTGGTACAGACTCCAAACTTGTGGTCATTATCTCCAAACTTCTTAATATCTAGAACCTGTTTATTAATTAATACGCATTTTGAAAAATTTTTTATTTCAAGGCCTCCCCCACTGCTTTCTGTCGCTCTGACTACGTCACAGTCACTGTTGCACTGATTGGTCAGAGCGTTGGCCTATACGCACAGAGACAGTTTGAAAGACAGCGGGTTGTTCCTCCTACACCCTTCGGAAATGTCTACGAGCGAGGCCAGACTAAATATTCACATTTAGTCTGGCTTGCCAGGCTACTGGAAAATAGTAACTGAGAAACGAACATTTTTTTTTGTTAGGAGCCAAAAGCAAATCCTGACCATTATCCCTTATTTTTGAGATCGTTTTCTTTTTTATTTTCTCCTATTAAACACGATTGTACCGGTAGCAGCACGAGGAATGTGATAGCATAGCACGGCAGACGATCATTAACTTCTCACAGGAGTGATGAAAATACAGTGGTGCTTGAAAGTTTGTGAACCCTTTAGAATTTTCTATATTTCTGCATAAATATGACCTAAAACATCATCAGATTTTCACACAAGTCCTAAAAGTAGATAAAGAGAACCCAGTTAAACAAATGAGACAAAAATATTATACTTGGTCATTTATTTATTGAGGAAAATGATCCAATATTACATATCTGTGAGTGGCAAAAGTATGTGAACCTTTGCTTTCAGTATCTGGTGTGACCCCCTTGTGCAGCAATAACTGCAACTAAACGTTTCCGGTAACTGTTGATCAGTCCTGTACACCGGCTTGGAGGAATTTTAGCCCGTTCCTCCGTACAGAACAGCTTCAACTCTGGGATGTTGGTGGGTTTCCTCACATGAACTGCTCGCTTCAGGTCCTTCCACAACATTGCCATTGGATTAAGGTCAGGACTTTGACTTGGCCATTCCAAAACATTAACTTTATTCTTCTTTAACCATTCTTTGGTAGAACGACTCGTGTGCTTAGGGTTGTTGTCTTGCTGCATGATCCACCTTCTCTTAAGATTCAGATCATGGACAGATGTCCTGACATTTTCCTTTAGAATTCACTGGTATAATTCAGAATTCATTGTTCCATCAATGATGGCAAGCCGTCCTGGCCCAGATGCAGCAAAACAGGCCCAAACCATGATACGACCACCACCATGTTTCACAGATGGGATAAGGTTCTTATGCTGGAATGCAGTGTTTTCCTTTCTCCAAACATAACACTTCTCATTTAAACCAAAAAGTTCTATTTTGGTCTCATCCATCCACAAAACATTTTTTCAATAGCCTTCTGGCTTGTCCACGTGATCTTTAGCAAACTGCAGACGAGCAGTAATGTTCTTTTTGGAGAGCAGTGGCTTTCTCCTTGCAACCCTGCCATGCACACTATTGTTGTTCAGTGTTCTCCTGATGGTGGACTCATGAACATTAACATTAGCCAATGTGAGAGAGGACTTCAGTTGCTTAGAAGTTACCCTGGGGTCTTTTCTGACCTCGCTGACTATTACACACCTTGCTCTTGGAATGATTTTTGTTGGTCGACCACTCCTAGGGAGGGTAACAATGGTCTTGAATTTCCTCCATTTGTACACAATCTGTCTGACTGTGGATTCGTGGAGTCCAAACTCTTTAGAGATGGTTTTATAATCTTTTCCAGCCTGATGAGCATCAACAACGCTTTTTCTGAGGTCTTCAGAAATCTCCTTTTTTTGTGCCATGATACACTTCCACAAACGTGTGTTGTGAAGATCAGACTTTGATAGATCCCTGTTCTTTCAATAAAACAGGGTGCCCACTCACACCTGATTGTCATCCCATTGATTGAAAACACCTGACTCTAATTTCACCTTCAAATTAACTGCTAATCCTAGAGGTTCACATACTTTTGCCACTCACAGATATGTAATATTGGATCATTTTCCTCAATAAATAAATGACCAAGTATAATATTTTTGTCTCATGTGTTTAACTGGGTTCTCTTTATCTACTTTTAGGACTTGTGTGAAAATCTGATGATGTTTTAGGTCATATTTATGCAGAAATATAGAAAATTCTAAAGGGTTCACAAACTTTCAAGCACTGCTTTACAGCACCAACCAACAAACTAGCACCAGAGGAGCTAAACACGTGATAAATGTTTCAATGTGAAGACATTTTTCATTGTGGAGTCTTTCTTTCTGAATGCAGAGATGAGCAGCGAGTCTGTACTGTGGTCCCTGGTGTGTTCTTATCACGTTCAATTTCAGTGGTGCATCGTATCAAAACACAAGAATTGAGAAACGCAGTGTCTTTAGAAGCAGGTGGTCAAGAATAAATAAATAAATAAATAAATAATATTGGCTGGCGGGCGGCACGGTGGTGTAGTGGTTAGCGCTGTCGCCTCACAGCAAGAAGGTCCTGGGTTCGAGCCCCGGGGCCGGCGAGGGCCTTTCTGTGTGGAGTTTGCATGTTCTCCCCGTGTCCGCGTGGGTTTCCTCCGGGTGCTCCGGTTTCCCCCACAGTCCAAAGACATGCAGGTTAGGTTAACTGGTGACTCTAAATTGAGCGTAGGTGTGAATGTGAGTGTGAATGGTTGTCTGTGTCTATGTGTCAGCCCTGTGATGACCTGGCGACTTGTCCAGGGTGTACCCCGCCTTTCGCCCGTAGTCAGCTGGGATAGGCTCCAGCTTGCCTGCGACCCTGTAGAAGGATAAAGCGGCTAGAGATAATGAATGAATGAATGAATATTGGCTGGCATTGAGTGGTATATCAGATATATTCCATTCAACTAGCATGATATTGAATGAGTCGAAGACGAGTAGCTGAATGGAATATATCTGATATACCATAAAAAAAGTCAGCCAATATTATTATTATTATTATTATTATTATTATACATTCCTTTTGGGTTTTCAACACATCTTTCTCTTTCAAAATTCTCTCAAAATCTTCTGTATTTAATGAAGCAAACCTGGTGGCCATGCTTGTTTACAAATTGTCACAGTCGCTTGCTGGCATGGACGTTTTACGTCTCTGACGTGTGATGTCATGTTACGGTATCTTGACAACCATATGATAATGTATTCAACACTCATTCTCCATTGGGTAGAGTGACGTAATACACATAGGATAAGCG
The DNA here is from genome assembly GCF_027579695.1 of Neoarius graeffei. Lineage (NCBI taxonomy): Eukaryota > Metazoa > Chordata > Actinopteri > Siluriformes > Ariidae > Neoarius > Neoarius graeffei. Next base: position 47,679,905 of record NC_083595.1, on the reverse strand, counting down.
ATATGCTAACAATATAGACCCCTTCGCATGTTTGTAAACAAACCGACCATTGCCAGGATGCACGCGCAGCCTGGACCCAGAAACAATGGCGCTGCCCATAGACCGGCATTATGAGCTGTCAGATTATGCAAAACAATTGTCGTTACAAGATCGAGAATGCTACATAAATAAGTTAACTCTAACAAGTGGACATCGCCTACCGGATCCGTATTTAATTAAAGAGTGGACGGACGATGTTAGTAAGTTCCCTGGTATACAATGGCCAGATACGGTATATACTCGTACCAGTGGCGGCTGCTGGTTTTTAAAACAGGGGAAGCCCATTTTACGCATTCATCGTAAAACCTGTAGGCCGGATATCAAAGCATAGAAAGGTGTGCCCCATTAGCATAGTGAACTAGACAACCCTACCTAGTGGCAGAAAGTATTTTTGCTTGTACATTTCATGTTATAGTCTGGCTTGCCAGGCTAGTGCCTCATATCCTTAATCAAAAATATCAAACATCCAAAAATCACTGGCTATTCAACGAAGAGCCTTGAACATCATACCCTGATATGCAACACAGAGTCTTTAACACAACACCCAGCTGTGCAACACATCCTTGAACATCTTCTGCAACACAGTCTGGAAATTCATAACCAGGTAGGCTATGCAACACACAGAACCTTGAATATTATACCCAGGTATAACCTATAACACAGAGCCCACCATTCTCTTAACATTACTGAACAATATACACACTTCAGATTCATGAACATTAACACTATTTATACACAAATTCTGCCCTCCGCTCCTTTTCCAGAAAATGGTCTGTGACCCTGTCATACCAGCTGGTTGTGCTTTCCAGAGACTTCACCAATTTCTGTTAGCAGCTAGCACTGCAGATCCCAATAAGGCTCAAGCTAGCCTACAACCAGATTGAACTACAAATGAAATAAACGAGTGAATTCGCGAATGATCAAACTGATAGAATGGATGAAAGTTAACGGAGCACAATGAGTAATATTTACATTTATTTACAGAGTAATGTACAGAGACATCAATGAGAAGAAACGTTTATATGAAAAGAAAGTCGGACAGCACTTTGGCACACGACTACACCTTCTCGACATCCGCTGGGGACTGACTGATCATACTTCCGTGTTCCTCGCCGACGCCGAAGTACAGAGCCCGCCCTCCTCATGTCTTTCAAACACTACCTCCAATAATCCTTCATCAGCCCGGCTTCTTGTCCCTCCCACTGTCTCGTTTAGTCCCAGAGAAGCCCGGCTTCCCTGGAAGTGACGATTTTGTCGATTTTAACCAATAACAACTAGCCGAAATTGGCTGTTCAGAGCCCTCTCATAGACTGCAACAGATACCCGGCTGCCAGCCATAGAGCCCATTGAAATAAGAAAGGTTACAGCCAGTGTTGCCAGATTGGGCGGTTTTAAGTGCATTTTGGCAGGTTTTGAACATATTTTGGCTGGAAAACGTCAGCAGTATCTGACAACGCTGGTTACAGCCTGGCAGCAAAGGTGATTCTCGTAGCGAACTGCAAGTTCGTCAGACATCACTCAAATAAGTTACAGGATAGTTATGAACGTAAATACAATCTTGGGCATATATTATGTTATGCAAGTTATTGTTTTAATGAGAATTCAACGTCGTAGATGCCGCAGTTTGGGGAGAGAATTTTAGGGGAAGCTCGGCTTCCCTTGTTGTCTCTGAGAAATCGCCCCTGCCTCGTACCTTATTGACAAGACTTCAGTGTACACCCACGAAAAACTTCGTGCCTACAAGTCTTTAGACGCATATGATTATGTTATGATGGCACAAAATCTGGATTGCTTGAGTCAAGCGAGACCTCTCCTACAAACAAAATTGCATGCAAAGCTAAGTTAACATGCTAACAATATTCATTACATTGTGTAACTATGACCCAGCTATCAGACAAACGTTACCAAAGTATTTTGCTACATCAATAAATGAAGACTTGAAAGAATAAAAAAGAAAGATTTAATAAATAGCCTGATCTTACCTGTGATTAAGTGGGCGCTGCAAACCCACGCATAATGCTTTCATCCCAGTCTACACGTTTGATGGCTTGTAGCCATAGACGTCGGCGATTTTTTTTTGGAATGGGTGAGATCCTGCTGGAATTCTGTACATTTTAACCCCATCACTGCTACGATTCTGACACCCGACAACACAACAACTAGGCATTTCTTCCAAATATTTCTTCTCGTCTCTACCGTTACGGAGTCTTTTTTGGGTCCAGGCTGCACGCACAATTTCCTCTTACGTATGAATGACGTTTACTGCGAAGGGGTCTATTGCACGCTCATCTCATCTCATCTCATTATCTCTAGCCGCTTTATCCTTCTACAGGGTCGCAGGCAAGCTGGAGCCTATCCCAGCTGACTACGGGCGAAAGGCGGGGTACACCCTGGACAAGTCGCCAGGTCATCACAGGGCTGACACATAGACACAGACAACCATTCACACTCACATTCACACCTACGGTCAATCTAGAGTCACCAGTTAACCTAACCTGCATGTCTTTGGACTGTGGGGGAAACCGGAGCACCCGGAGGAAACCCACGCGGACACGGGGAGAACATGCAAACTCCGCACAGAAAGGCCCTCGCCGGCCACGGGGCTCGAACCCAGGACCTTCTTGCTGTGAGGCGACAGCGCTAACCACTACACCACCGTGCCGCCCCCTATTGCACGCTATCAAACCAAATGAATCAAACCCGCTAGAAGGGAATAGAACACGTTTTTATTCCATCGAAAAAGTGCCCTGTGTGTGTGTAATAATATGAAATAATTTACAGCATTCATTCATTTTATTCATCTTTAGTAACTGCCTGGTCAGGGTTGTGCTGGATACTTAATTAGGCTCGGTAAATTAGGCTACTAATTTGTTTATATTTTGAGAAAGAGCCAAGTAAATCTGTTAGAAAATTAAACAAACAAACAAACAAAATTGCACTCATCTTTAGTTATGAACTGAATATTTAGAAATGCAGCTGAGATTGAGCCAGAATTCACACACCATGCTGACAGTATTGGAATTTCTATGTCTGGGGTCTTTTTTTTCCCCCTCCAACATTTTCCAATGTTTCCAGGGATACTCATAGAGTTCATATACAAGGGTCAGTCTAGAGTTTGGGGTACATTACGTCTCCGAGATAAACCTTTTGTTATTTTCTACAAAAGGTATGTTTATTGAATCAGTTTTGAACAATAATGCAAATCATGACAAACTTTCACCAAAAGTGATGCTTGATGTACATTTTAGACCCAATTTATCCATAAAACTTTAACTAAATGACTCCCACCCCTCCCCCCACATTATTGGCTGTCTTCGACTCCTGAAGGCCAATTTATGCTGACAACCCAGTCCTCGCAGATAGCGTCGCAGACAGTGTCTGCATAGCCCCCCCACCTTCACAGACGCTCTGCGCGCACCTCCCAAAAATTGTGACCACCGCAGAAGCCTCACAGACAGCGCTGCAAACAAGAGGGCTCTGATTGGTCCACTCTACCCGCTGTACACGCACTTCCGCTTCCTTACTTTCCCAGTTTGGTTTGTTTTCACGACCGGCATTTTTAAAAACACGAGCGAAGATGGAGCAGCACGAAGAGTGGTTGATTGAGGAAGTGAGGAAGTACGTACATCTATACGACTCCAGTTCTAGTCATTATAAAAAAAAAAGTTCTAGTCATTATAAGTAACCAGAGGATAAACACTCCACTAACCACACCCACCAACTACTCCTAGCGACTTCGCGCCCCCTTGCGTTGTGCCGGTGAATAACATCGCGCACGCCTATTATCCCCGCTCAACAATAAATTACAACTGTCTGCGAAAAGCTATCTGCGAAAGCCTTGTCGCACGAGCATACAGAGGCCTTGAGTCATCCATTCAACTCGAATAAACATGAAGTGATTCAGTCTAACAATCTGTTTTTTGGGGCTTATTCTATTCACTGTTATAAAATCAGTTGCACAGAAAGTCTATATTCTGTATTATGTGAAATTTCAGTAATGAAAAAAAGTCTATTTTTTTATTCGTTCCAACATTCTCGTCAACTCTTTTAACTCTGTTATAAAACCGCATAAAATCCACAAAGACTTTTAATAATACGCATGACACCTGCACCAAGAGATGTCACTTCCTCTAGCGGGAAACTTCAGAAAGGCAGTGAGGTGTGTTATGTTTCTTCTGTCATTAATTTGAACAAACTGTCAAGGATACACCAACAGTAGATCAATTATTCATCGATTCCGTTATCGTGATCTTGGAATGAATCTCTCACTCATTTATTAAAAAAGAATAATATGATCAAAAAATCCATAAAATTCTGTTTTTATACATGCCGTGTGGTCGCTAGTTTGAGGTTAGCATGTGGAGTTAAGACACAAAATGGTTAAAAATGTCAACTCTGCTATCATTAGTTCTGTTAATGGATTGCCCAGTTTAATGACAACAGAGTTGACAATGACGAACAGAGTCAACACTTTAAATGTACCCGCAATTATAGAATGTGCCGTACACAAGTAGAATTAGAAACCAACAAGTCTGTCTAATCCTTCTTCTCACTAATTTCTCATCTCATCTCATTATCTCTAGCCGCTTTATCCTGTTCTACAGGGTCGCAGGCGAGCTGGAGCCTATCCCAGCTGACTACGGGCGAAAGGCGGGGTACACCCTGGACAAGTCGCCAGGTCATCACAGGGCTGACACATAGACACAGACAACCATTCACACTCACATTCACACCTACGCTCAATTTAGAGTCACCAGTTAACCTAACCTGCATGTCTTTGGACTGTGGGGGAAACCGGAGCACCCGGAGGAAACCCACGCGGACACGGGGAGAACATGCAAACTCCGCACAGAAAGGCCCTCGCCGGCCACGGGGCTCGAACCCAGGACCTTCTTGCTGTGAGGCGACAGCACTAACCACTACACCACCGTGCCGCCTCTCACTAATTTGTATGCCTGAAATAACTTTGAAAAGACTTCAAACAGAAAGAAAGCCTTTGAAAAACTATTTCAGCTACTTGACCTTTCTGTGCTCTTGGCTGTGTTTGAATCAAATCCAAAATCTAATCAGTTCATCTGCTGGTTAAAGGGATAATTCCTTATGAATCCTACAAATATTTAAACACTCATTCTTGAGATATTGCACAAACAAGAATCTCCGACAGATGCAGGAATGGTTGCTCGGGCTAACACTTGGAAAACAATGCATCTACGACCTATACCTCCGTTATCCATCCTGGTAGAGCCATAAAAAAGATTAAAATTGAAAACATGAAAGTGGGTTAAAAAAAAAAAAAAGCCTTCTGGTTTCGGGCAACACTTTGGATTTCATCAAATCCAAAGACTGATACGGATATTTTAAGCACTAAACTGCAAGATAGTGAAACTGCATTACTAGTACATGATCGAGGTGAAGATATGTATATTAGCTTAAAATGGAAATAAGTAACAGAGCAAAGCTGATTAAAAAAAAAAGTAACAAATATGGACATGTCCTACTGGATGTTGCTGTACCATTTCACATTTACACATTCCACGATGAGTGTGTTGAGAAACACGTCAGGCTTGATTTGCTTAAAATGCAGAAAAGTTGATGTGTAGCGTGCCTGGTGGTTTGTTTAAGATTAAGCAATATTGCATGACAGGGAGTGCTGATGTATGAATATCAGCATGAAAGTGATTCAACTGTAGGCACGAGACAGCAGACCGAGTGCTATCGCTAATCACAGTCGTGGTATTCAGTACAACAGCACGACCTTGAGTGTGATATCGCTTTTATACAACATTTCTTTGAAAAAAGTGGCATTTCAGACACAATACCACCAAATGCTGCGTTTATTTAAGCTTTGCTCCAGAAATAGTTCCGAAAAAAGCCACACTCACAAAATAGCACATCAGCTAGCTAGCTCACACTGATTTACAGTGATTTCTACAGATTATTATAACTGATTATTGGCACCCCTTGTAAAGATTCATAAAAAAAAGGCTTAGAAAAAAAAATCCACCATTTGGTGAAGTAGCTTTATCTCACACTGAAAAAAGAATATGGTTTGCGTGTCCTCTTATCTTTCCCATGTTGATGTTGAGGGAATTTGGCTTCGGTGTCACCTCATATTTGTCCCCCAGTTAATCAGGAAGTCATGGAGTGCAGCTTGAAAGCTCCTACACACTCCAATCAACTCAAAAATACTCATCTCATCTCATTATCTCTAGCCGCTTTATCCTGTTCTACAGGGTCGCAGGCAAGCTGGAGCCTATCCCAGCTGACTACGGGCGAAAGGCGGGGTACACCCTGGACAAGTCGCCAGGTCATCACAGGGCTGACACATAGACACAGACAACCATTCACACTCACATTCACACCTACGCTCAATTTAGAGTCACCAGTTAACCTAACCTGCATGTCTTTGGACCGTGGGGGAAACCGGAGCACCCGGAGGAAACCCACGCGGACACGGGGAGAACATGCAAACTCCACACAGAAAGGCCCTCGCCGGCCCCGGGGCTCGAACCCAGGACCTTCTTGCTGTGAGGCGACAGCACTAACCACTACACCACCGTGCCGCCCGTGTGTGTGTGTGTGTATATAATATATTAGTTCTTCCACAAAATCGAGTGGTACATGAGCTCATAGATGACAAGGTGCTATCAGTGGATCTTCACTGGATTTTGCAAAGCAGAGCATTTTTATTTTTTGCAAATTCGATAAATAAAAACTTTATACAAATCCGGTAAAATCATTTCTGCTTAGAATGTAAACAAACTGGTGAAATGACGGTAGCAATTTGTGAAAAATGTGATAATTCTTGAAAAATTAAAAAAAGATACAGTGGTGCTTGAAAGTTTGTGAACCCTTTAGAATTTTCTATATTTCTGCATAAATATGACCTAAAACATCATCAGATTTTCACACAAGTCCTAAAAGTAGATAAAGAGAACCCAGTTAAACAAATGAGACAAAAATATTATACTTGCTCATTTATTTATTGAGGAAAATGATCCAATATTACATATCTGTGAGTGGCAAAAGTATGGGAACCTTTACTTTCAGTATCTGGTGTGACCCCCTTGTGCAGCAATAACTGCAACTAAATGTTTCCGGTAACTGTTGATCAGTCCTGCACACCGTCTTGGAGGAATTTTAGCCCGTTCCTCCGTACAGAACAGCTTCAACTTTGGGATGTTGGTGGGTTTCCTCACATGAACTGCTCGCTTCAGGTCCTTCCAAAACATTTCGATTGGATTAAGGTCAAGATTCTGACTTGGCCATTCCAAAACATTAACTTTATTCTTCTTTAACCATTCTTTGGTAGAACGACTTGTGTGCTTAGGGTTGTTGTCTTGCTGCATGACCCACCTTCTCTTGAGATTCAGTTCATGGACAGATGTCTTGACATTTTCCTTTAGAATTAACTGGTATAATTCAGAATTCATTGTTCTATCGATGATGGCAAGCCATCCTGGCCCAAATACAGCAAAACAGGCCCAAACCATGATACTACCACCACCATGTTGGACCACCACAGATGGGATAAGGCTCTTATGCTGGACTGCAGTGTTTTCCTTTCTCCAAACATAACACTTCTCATTTAACCCTTTGGTGACTGACCCCTTGAAAATGGTTCCTCCAGGAACCATTAAACGTTTTTAAACATTTCAGTTGTCAAGACAACGGAAAAACTAAAATACAAGAGCATTTTGTTTTGTGCACAAGAGCATTGTGACGTATCTTTCTGTTTTTGTATTTTAGTTTTTCCGTTGTCTTGACAACTGAAACGTCATCGTTCCTGGAGGAACCATTTTCAAGGGGTCAGTCACCAAAGGGTTAAACCAAAAAAATCTATGTTGGTCTCATCCATCCACAAAACATTTTTCCAATAGCCTTCTGGCTTGTCCACATGACCTTTAGCAAATGGCAGATGAGCAACAATGTTCTTTTTGGAGAGCAGTGGCTTTCTCCTTGCAACCCTGCCATGCACACCATTGTTGTTCTGTGTTCTCCTGATGGTGGACTCATGAACATTAACATTAGCCAATGTGAGCAAGGCCTTCAGTTGCTTAGAAGTTACCCTGGGGTCCTTTGTGATCTCGCCGACTATTACACACCTTGCTCTTGGAGTGATCTTTGTTGGTCGACCACTCCTGGGGAGGGTAACAATGGTCTTGAATTTCCTCCATTTGTATACAATCTGTCTGACTGTGGATTGGTGGAGTCCAAACTCTTTAGAGATGGTTTTGTAACCTTTTCCAGCCTGATGAGCATCAACAACGCTTTTTCTGAGGTCCTCAGAAATCTCCTTTGTTTGTGCCATAATACACTTCCACAAACATGTGTTGTGAAGATCAGACTTTGATAGATCCCTGTTCTTTAAATAAAACAGGGTGCCCACTCACACCTGATTGTCATCCCATTGATTGAAAACACCTGACTCTAATTTCACCTTCAAATTAACTGCTAATCCTAGAGGTTCACATACTTTTGCCACTCACAGATATGTAATATTGGATCATTTTCCTCAATAAATAAATGACCAAGTATAATATTTTTGTCTCATTTGTTTAACTGGGTTCTCTTTATCGACTTTAAGGACTTGTGTGAAAATCTGATGATGTTTTAGATCATATTTATGCAGAAATATAGAAAATTCTAATGGGTTCACAAACTTTAAAGCACCACTGTACATTATTACCAGGGCGGCACAGTGGTGTAGTGGTTAGCGCTGTTGCCTCACAGCAAGAAGGTCCGGGTTCGAGCCCCGTGGCCGGCGAGGGCCTTTCTGTGCGGAGTTTGCATGTTCTCCCCGTGTCCGCGTGGGTTTCCTCCGGGTGCTCCGGTTTCCCCCACAGCCCAAAGACATGCAGGTTAGGTTAACTGGTGACTCTAAATTGACTGTAGGTGTGAATGTGAGTGTGAATGATTGTCTGTGTCTATGTGTCAGGCCTGTGATGACCTGGCGACTTGTCCAGGGTGTACCCCGCCTTTCGCCCGTAGTCAGCTGGGATAGGCTCCAGCTTGCCTGCGACCCTGTAGAACAGGATAAAGCGGCTACAGATGATGAGATGAGATGAGACATTTTTACCATCAAATACTTTTATTCCATACTGTATTTTGTTGCTTTTTTGTATTTGTAGGGTCTTCTTCTTTCTTAACCAACTTAAAGGTACATTACCACCACCGACTGGGCTGGAGTGTGGAGCAGGAGATATCGGGGGGACAAACAAAAATTTATTTTAGCTATTTCTGTTTCTTTTAAATACTTGATAACTTTTGGAGTTTTGTTTTCGGGTAGAGTTTTTGGTTGATTCAGCAACTCGCTCCGCCATTTTGTTTTTCTCTACTCACAGAATATGAGCTGATATCCTCGTAGTAGAGTAGCCAATCAGAGTGCATGATTGCTCATATCCAGTGAATGTGGATTGAGTGCTCAGCGTAAATGAGTCCACCCGCTTTGAAAAGTAACATTTTAAACAATATCTCAATGAATACTAACAATTTCCAAAATGTTGAAAAGACAAAGTTTAATATAACATCTGTTTAACTTATAACGTGAAAGTAAGGTTAATAATATAAACTTAGATTACACATTTTTCAGTTTTACTCAAATTAGGGTGGTGCAAAAATGAGTACACCCCACTGACAGTCTCTGGAGCAAAGCTAAATTGTAGACTACAAATGTCTAATTTAAGAAGAATACAATCACAAGTGAGTCTAATTAGTCATTACACAGGTGTTCAGCAGACAGTTGACTATAAAAGGGTGTTACTTAAAGAAAACCCCTTCCCATTTCATGCTGTCAGCAATGGCACCACATGGAAGAGAAATGACAAGACCTGAGAAAGAAAATAATTTCTTTACACCACACAAGTGAAGGCTACAAGAAGATCAGCAAAGCTTTACTTATCAGTCAGAATACTGTAGCAAAAGTGGTACAAAAATTTAAGATGGAACTGCAACCATCTCACAGAGACGTCCAGGTCGTCCACGGAAGTTAACACCTCGACAGGAGCGTCTTCTGATGAGAAGGGTTGAAGAAAATCGGCATGCAAGTTCACTGCAGTTATCTAAAGAAGTAGAAAGCCAAACTGGGGTGACTATTTCCCGTGACACAATACGGCATACACTGCAGAGGAATGGCATGCATGGATGCCGTCCACGAAAGAAGCCTCTTCTAAAGCCCAGGCACAAAAAAGCCCGCCTAGAGTTTGCCAGGGCCCATTGTAGGTAACACAGTCCATCTAAGAACTACAACACAGTCCCTTTAAGAAACTACAGGTCCCATCGGCCAGCTTCTGTGTTGACCTACGTCACGCCTGGGGGGGATCACCTACGTCACTTCCTCCCTGAGCCTATAAGTGACCCGGAAATCCACCATACTTCCTCTTTTGGCGCCGTGAATTCAACACGGACACAAGGAGGACCGCTCGCTCCGAGCCCCCAAGATACAGACGTCTTTTCTCCTGAGAAAAACGATTCAGCACGGTTTTTGTTTACCCTTGACCACGGTAGAACTACTTAAGTCGTGCTATCTCTCTCTCTCGGTTGAGCTATAACCGGTTTCATTTGTTCCTTATAAGTACGTACGACTGCAGCCCAAGCAGTTAATTTAAAATTAGAAGCGACTGGATCCTTCTAATTAAAGCGCTGTGCACATTGTCTGATCAGAGACTTTCTTTTCATCACGAGCGACCACGCATCGGACCAAGAAATTCTCTGTGCTTCACGGAGGCCTTCACAACTGTGGACTCCAAAAGTCTCGGAACATCTCTATAATCTTGCACTGGGAGCAAGATACTGAAGTAAGAGACCGGCATTTGGGCAAAAACTAGTCTTAGGAATTTGCTTTATGAAGAAGTGTGAATTTAAACTCAGGAACGGTTTGTGTACACTGTAAACACTTAGGGTGTTGAATGAATGATTGTTCTATTTGTGTTGATCTCTCAATTGCTTCATAGATAGGTTGCATGCTCTCTCTCTATTCCTTTCTAACCTTTAATTTCATTATTACACATATTTTGACCTCATCAAGATTTCAGTGGAATTAGCTGCTATGGCTAATTCTTTTGTTTCATTAGCATCCAGGGCTAATTGTATTGTCTCAAGGGACCATGAGGTCATCATCCTCCCCCCACAAACACACCTTAGTTAGCAACAGAGCTAATCTCTTGTTTTACTTATGCCGCTTTTCCACTACAAACGCGGCTGAGTCGGGCTGAGCCGTGCCGTGCTGAGTTGGGCTGAATCGAGCTGAGCGGGGCTATTGAAGTTGCATTTCGACTACAACCACGCTGAACCGTGCTGGCTGGAAGTGGGTGGACACATTGGGTGGAGTTAGCGAAAGTGGGTGGACGTCACGTGATGTCGTTAAGCGGCGCAAACAGTGACATCAGTGATCTTTTAAGCGGTAGTCTCACGACCCAGATAGTAAACAATAAACATGGAGGACATGGAGTCATTAGTGTTGCTGGTCTTGGTGCTGTGGCTTGTTGTCACCGACAACGCCAACAGATACTGGCAAGAGCGTATAGATGAGGCGAGGCGCATAAGGCTTCAGAAATTCTCGTAATTCTTCTTCTTCCAGGTTTACGGTGTTTACAGATCCCAGCGTGCTCGCGGGGCGTGTGTGGGCGTGTGAGGACACTCCTCCTCACCAATCAGTGCACAGGGGAGTGTCTCCTCACGCCCCCAGCCTCACTCAGCTCGGTTTGGCTCGCTTCAGCCCCACTCCAAAACCGTGCGAGTTTTGGGGGCTAAGCAGGGCTGAAGCGAGCTGAGTCGTGCTGTTCTAAGGTAGTAGAAACGCGAGCCGTGTCGGGCTGAAGTGAGCTGAAGCGAGCTGAAGTGAGCTGAAAAAGGGTAGTGGAAAAGGGCCATTAGAAACACGTGGTCACAAGGCCTCAGACACACAAACACATCTCAATTAGCAACCAAAGCTAACTCTCTCGTTTCACTTAGAAACACGTGGTCACAAGGCCTCACACACACAAACACATCTTAGCTAGCATTCCTTTGTCTTAGCTAGCAACACGAAGCTAATCTTTTGTCTTCACCACAACACACACACACACACACACACACACACCTCATTGTTTGCTGAAGATTTCAACTGCTATTATTCATTTTTTATCTTTGTTATAATAAATTCAATTATTCTGTTAAACTGTGTCTGTGTTGCTTCCATATTCCTTGAAGTCATTAAATCTCAAAGAATTCCAAGGTGCATATGAGTTATGTAATACGGTAAGTGATCATAATAATTTGGAATGTACCATAATTTAGCTGTTTGGTAATTTATTATTAAGCACCAAAATTAATGGTATTAATTAATGAGATTATCAATGAGGCTGATTTAATATTTAATGAGACTGATTTAATGATTTAATGAGACTGATTTAATGAGATTGATCACTTAATTACCAATTACCATGTTGACAAAGATGAAGACTACTGGGACTCTATACTCTGGAGTGATGAGACCAAGATAAATGTTTTCGGAACTGATGGCTTCAAAACTGTATGGCGTCGCAAAGGTGAGGAATACAAAGAAAAATGCATGGTGCCGACAGTGAAACATGGTGGTGGCAGTGTCCTTATGTGGGGCTGCATGAGTGCTGCTGGTGTCGGGGAGCTGCATTTCATTGATGGCATCACGAATTCACAGATGTATTGCTCTATACTGAAAGAGAAGATGCCACCATCACTCCGTGCCCTTGGTCATCGTGCACTTTTCCAACATGACAATGATCCTAAACACACATCTAAGGCCACTGTTGGATTTCTGAAGAAGAACAGGGTGAAAGTGATTCAGTGCCCAAATGTGTCTCCTGATCTGAACCCAATCGAACACCTATGGAGAATTCTGAAGAGACAAGTTGAGCATCACTCTCCATCCAGCATCCAGTCACTAAAAGAGGTCGTTGTTGAAGAATGGAAAAAGATTGATGTTGCAAAATGTCACCAACTTGTTCATTCCATGCCTAGAAGACTTGGTGCCGTCATTAAAAATCATGGAGGCCAGACAAAGTACTAGATGGAGTAGTTTTTGTTGTGGGGTGTACTCATTTTTGCATCACCCTAATTTGAGTAAAACTGAAAAATGTGTAATCTAAGTTATATTATTAACCTTACTTTCACGTTATAAGTTAAACAGATGTTATATTAAACTTTGTCTTTTCAACATTTTGGAAATTGTTTGTGTTCATTGAGATATTGTTTAAAATGTTACTTTTCAAAGGGGGTGCACTCATTTACGCTGAGCACTGTATATGGAAGATGGATATGCAATAAAATCTCATCTCATCATCTCTAGCCGCTTTATCCTGTTCTACAGGGTCGCAGGCAAGCTGGAGCCTATCCCAGCTGACTACGGGCGAAAGGTGGGGTACACCCTGGACAAGGCGCCAGGTCATCACAGGGCTGACACATAGACACAGACAACCATTCACACTCACATTCACACCTACGGTCAATTTAGAGTCACCAGTTAACCTAACCTGCATGTCTTTGGACTGTGGGGGAAACCGGAGCACCCGGAGGAAACCCACACGGACACGGGGAGAACATGCAAACTCCGCACAGAAAGGCCCTCGCCGGCCACGGGGCTCGAACCCGGACCTTCTTGCTGTGAGGTGACAGCGCTAACCACTACACCACCGTGCCGCCTGCAATAAAATCATGGTGAGAATTTCCTAATATCACAAACTGTGTGATAATATATGCATGCATATACACAATATGTACGATGATCCTCGAACAATAGAATTGTGACTAAAGAAAATTGCTTGTGTCATCAATCAGTGTTCTGATCTCTGCTCTCGTGCAGGAAGCAGTGTATATTAATAAGGGTAGTACTTGTATGTTTATTCTGTTTGTTCGCATGTTTCATTTCCTCCTATGCCCTCCTCCTATTGGTGGCTTTTAGATAAGCATCGTAGCAGGGCTCAGGTTTTAATCATAGTTGTGGTAGATTCAGGAATTTGTCATCAGCTCTTTTTAATCACAACAGCATTAAATCTGTCATGTTAGATGTCAAAAAGCAAATCATGAAATGAAGAAATCTTTTACGCGAACAAAAAATTCCGCACGCTGATTTGTGGGTGGAGCTTCTGTATCTGACGCGACCACTAAATTAACCCCAACATGCTGTATTTGCACATTGTAATGCCCTGAACACCAACACACACACACACAACCTTATAATATTCATGCCTCCTCTCTAAAGCACACACTCGCTTCCACTCATGCTGTCATGTTGGCCTAATCTGAAGTGATGTGTGGTTAATTTGTTTCTGTACTCCACTGACCTTGCACGACACACTCTGTAGGCATAAATTTCATGCCTCTCGCAGTGACCTCCCCCCTCCTCATCCTCTCTGGAGAGAAAATTAGAATTCAGATTTGTAAACGTGTCGCTTTTAAGCTGCGTCTTATACAAACACGGCGAAGAAAGGCAATTAACCTCAAGCGCTAAGCAGATCGCATAATTTTGCAAAATGGCAGCATGAAAAGCGTCAACATATTCACATTTCATATTCCATTATGTTTGAAGAGTCTCACAGGAATCAGGCTTTATAGCAACTGAAATGGAATGCACAAAAAAAAGGAATATTTTGAGATTATATACTGCTGACACTGAGCAGGAGTTTGAGTAATAGCAGATGATGCCAACGCTGAAAAATTTCGCTGACTCACTCTGGAGCTCGCTCCATCTTTCAGATCTCAACAGGAAGAGGTCAGAGGAGGTACCATAAATGCAACGATGTCCTTTTAATACCCCGTGTCCTGACGTTCTCTCTATACCTTTTGTCCCTTACATGAGGTTTCGTCTCTCAGAGCCATGAGGGAATAAAAGTGCTTTTATCCAGTGCTCTTTTGAGTGTTCTAGGTTTTCAATAGAGATGAAATGATCATGTTTCAGGATAAATGAAAAACTATTCATGAAGTGCATGTTCTGAGGAGTTCATACCAACATCGGCCTTCGTTTGATCTTTTTTTTTGGTGTATGTGTACAGTAGATGTTTACATGAGCCAAAGTGAACTAAAATTCTTCTCGTATTTTAAAAAGTTTTGAAAACACTGAACTTTCGTACTCGCATTGATATCCTGATGACGCATAAAGTGCAAAGCATTCCTGCCACATGTCATTGCATTTGGTTCCGCCCACAAAACTCCATAAAAGGTCAAGAGCACAGAAGCTGAAAGCATGAAATGAATGATCAGGGTAAAGGCTGAAAGGAAGAAGTCTAAGTTATTTGGACTCTCTTCTACGTAAAAAAAAAAAAATATATATATATATATAATATATATATATATATATATATATATATATATATATAACATATAATGATACTCAGCAAGTGCTAAATTTTCCATCAGCTAAAGCATTTGTTTTTGTTATACACAGAAATTCTGGCCCATTCTCCTTTTATGACGAATTTCTTTTGTCAGTATTGAATTATATAAGTTTTATTTGCCTTCATTTTTGGCTTTGTGTTGTCTCATTTCTTTTATTTTTCATATTCTTTAATCTCAGTAAGATGAAATGATGTGTTTTTGAGACTACAAAGCTCTTCGATAAGTCACTCTGGATAACAGCTTCTGCTAAACACAGAAAATGTAATAACATCAGTAATATAAACCTGTCAGTATAGTCCAGATATAAAAGCGCAGTAATCCATGAAAATTATTATTTCAGACTTCTTATACCGATATTTACACTCTCAAGCATGAGTGGTATATGAACCAAGTTGGAAAACCAAGTTGCCTGGATTTTCATGAATACCAAATTTCTTGTGTAAATGCTCATATGAACTATGAAAAAAAAGTATACAGTTTGATAAACGAGGCTCTTTGACAAAAAAAATCAAGTCTTTATAACCAAATCTAACCTTTCTATTATTATTCTTATTATTCACAAACTTTCAAGCACCACTGTGTGTGTGTGTGTGTGTGTGTATATATATATATATATATATATATATATATATATATATATATATATATATATATAAAATAAGTTAATTCTCTCTCTCTTTATATATATATATATATATATATATATATATATATATATATATATATATATATATATATATATATACAGTGGTGCTTGAAAGTTTGTGAACCCTTTAGAATTTTCTATATTTCTGCATAAATATGACCGAAAACATCATCAGATTTCCACACAAGTCCTAAAAGTAGATAAAGAGAACCCAGTTAAACAAATGAGACAAAAATATTATACTTGGTCATTTACTTATTGAGGAAAATGATCCAATATTACATATCTGTGAGTGGCAAAAGTATGTGAACCCCTAGGATTAGCAGTTAATTTGAAGGTGAAATTAGAGTCAGGTGTTTTCAATCAATGGGATGACAATCAGGTGTGAGTGGGCACCCTGTTTTATTTAAAGAACAGCGAGCTATCAAAGTCTGATGTTCACAACACATGTTTGTGGAAGTGTATCATGCCACGAACAAAGGAGATTTCTGAGGACCTCAGAAAAAGCGTTGTTGATGCTCATCAGGCTGGAAAAGGTTACAAAACCATCTCTAAAGAGTTTGGACTCCACCCATCCACAGTCAGACACATTGTGAACAAATGGAGGAAATTCAAGACCATTGTTACCCTCCCCAGGAGTGGTCGACCAACAAAGATCACTCCAAGAGCAAGGCGTGTAATAGTCGGCGAGGTCACAACGGACCCCAGGGTAACTTCTAAGCAACTGAAGGCCTCTCTCACATTGGCTAATGTTAATGTTCATGAATCCACCAACAATGGTGTGCATGGCAGGGTTGCAAGGAGAAAGTCACTGCTCTCCAAAAAGAACATTGCTGCTCGTCTGTAGTTTGCTAAAGATCACGTGGACAAGCCAGAAGGCTATTGAAAATGTTTTGTTGGCAGATGAGACCAAAATAGAACTTTTTGGTTTAAATGAGAAGCGTTATGTTTGGAGAAAGGAAAAACACTGCATTCCAGCATAAGAACCTTATCCCATCTGTGAAACATGGTGGTGGTAGTATCATGGTTTGGGCCTGTTTTGCTGCATCTGGGCCAGGACAGCTTGCCATCATTGCTGGAACAATGAATTCTGAATTATAGCAGCGAATTCTAAAGGAAGATGTCAGGACATCTGTCCATCTCAAGAGAAGGTGGGTCTGCAGCAAGACAACGACCCTAAGCACACAAGTCATTCTACCAAAGAATGGTTAAAGAAGAATAAAGTTAATGTTTTGGAATGGCCAAGTCAAAGTCCTGACCTTAATCCAATCAAAATATTGTGGAAGGACCTGAAGCGAGCAGTTCATGTGAGGAAACCCACCAACATCCCAGAGTTGAAGCTGTTCTGTACGGAGGAATGGGCTAAAATTCCTCCAAGCCGGTGTGCAGGACTGATCAACAGTTACCGGAAACGTTTAGTTGCAGTTATTGCTGCACAAGGGGGTCACACCAGATACTGAAAGCAAAGGTTCACATACTTTTGCCACTCACAGATATGTAATATTGGATCATTTTCCTCAAAAAATAAATGACCAAGTATAATATTTTTGCCTCATTTGTTTGACTGGGTTCTCTTTATCTACTTTTAGGACTTGTGTGAAAATCTGATGATGTTTTCAGTCATATTTATGCAGAAATATAGAAATTTCTAAAGGGTTCACAAACTTTCAAGCACCACTGTATATGTGTGTGTGTGTGTGTGTGTGTGTGTGTGTGTGTGTGTGTGTGTGTGTGTGTGTGTATAATATATATCCCTGGTGAAAAAAAAATGTGCTAAGTGTACTAAAATTGAGCATACTTTTGTGTACTTGAAGCCACACTAATCATCAATATACTTCAAGTGTGTTTATGATCAGTTAACTTGAGGCATGCTATTTTGGAACAACTAATTTTATACTAAATATATTTTAATTGTAATTAAATTGTAGAAAAGTGCAACTTGAAGTGTATTTAGTGTACTTTTATGTGCTAAAGTGGAACAACTTAAAGTATATTTTGTATACTTTAAGTATATGACTTTATATGTACTAATATATGCTTAATTAGTACTTTGTATTATACGTACCTTAAAAATTAGTACACTTTAGAAATTACACATAACTTTCACTTAAAGTATATTTTAGTATAATATATTTCTATAAAGTTTAATATAGTGTAATTATTTTAAAGTGTGTTAAAAGTGTTAGCGTGAAAGCATGATGTTAGTATACTTTTTATATATTTACAAAAAGTACAATTTGTGTAAGTACATTTTCAATATACTATTGAAAATATGAATATACTTTAAATACAATAAAGTACATTTTTTTTTCGCCAGGGATATGTGTGTGTGTGTGTGTGTGTGTGTGTGTGTGTGTGTATATATATATATATATATATATATATATATATATATATATATGTATATGTATGTATGTATGTGTATATGCTAGGAGTAAAACACTCCATGTTGTGCTGTTAGGAAAATAATAACATGATGTAGCCTGGAGTAAAACAGAGTTACTTTTACAATCCTGATTTTATTATTTTCCAATAACAGCAAATCCTCAAGTGTGTGTAACTTTTTTCACTTGCATTATAACAGCTGTAAATGGTCATTCCCTCACCAGCTTCTCATGAAGCTCAGGCAGAAAAATGTAGCTTGTGGAGAACCACAAACTGTAAGCATAAACCTCTGTCCTGGAGCCTTTCCCATAGTGGAAAACGTAACGTTAGCACTGGAGACCCCTTCAATAAATGTTAAATACTTTTAAATTTCTTCCAGGAATCTTATCCTTATCAATGATTATATCAGGTGGAAAAAAAAGGAAAGATAGGTATGACATTCTCTTTACATTTAAGTAAAATTCTTCTCTTATTTATGCTTCAAATATTGACAAAGTAATGTTGGAGATGTTGGATGTTCCAAAAATATTTACAGATTGTATTAGCACTTAGAAATATCAATCAGGAATATTCTGTTATGCTGCTAATTTCACAAGCCTACAGTACTATGTTTAAAGGAGAACTGAAGGCAATTTTTTTATTATCAAAATTCTATTTCTCATTTTATTAAATATCGGAATGCATTTTTGATCGCTATTTTGTCGCTGCTATAGCAAGTTATGAGTGTTTGAAATACGCTCTGTAATATATCAGTCCATATGTCAAAGCGATGGCCATAAACGAGATTCATTGAGACCTGTGCGAGACATCGTAGGACGGAAGTAAAACGTACAGTACAGTGCAAATCAAAGTGACCGACATCTGCCAACGTTGTCAAAAGACGCGCGCGCCCTCTTTCGAATGCTGATGTAATCAAGCCGGAAGTTTTGTTTGTTTTGATAACAACCAGGAAAGTTTGAAAAAAGTAGGCAGTAATCATCATTTAAACTCGTTTTTGTGCAATATTTCATTTGGGAAAACAGTTTTCAAAATGGCGGCACTGACACCTAGCTGACACTTCACGTTTCGAAGTCTCGCACAAGTCTTGTGAAGATCACGCGGCTAAGCGACGCCTGCCGTGGACCTAACGAACTAAATTCAACACGACTAAAAACCAAATAGGCCGATGTTGTGTACCCTGTGTCAGAAATCTGCCTGCGAAAATCAGTCTACGGTTTTCCGGGTTTCTCCAAGGTACAAATTCTCTTTCATGAAATTAACAAACAGCAATCACACAGTTTACACTCTGCTACATAAACCGAGCTGAACTCACAATACGGTGTGTGTGTGTGTGTGTGTGTGTAATAAACAGATTTTTCTCATGAGCCTTTATTTGTTTGTTCTATTTGCATTGCATTAGTAACAGATCGAGCACTCAGACGGCTGGTGCACATTTGTCATCCAATACTTTCCCATTAAAATGCAACTGGGCCAAAGCAGCACTCCTTTTAATGCAAACATCAGTGGAACAGAGGAATTTCCATCCATCTGATCTTCTGCGTGCATTAGACAGTCGTGTCATGCTATCCGTTCAGTCATGTTTTACAAACACCTGAGAGTCATCATACAGGGAAATGAATTCAATTATTAAAGTAAAAAGAAATCTTCAAAACATCTGTGAAATGTTAAATCATGGAACTCAAAACTTTAAAAACATACCCGAAACTTTTTTTTTGAGTATCATGAATTATTGAAGCCTTCTTTCCTTTTTCACAGCATAAGATCACAAGGTTCAGATCCAGACCCAGATAATAAGCGCGGTGTTTAAGAGCAAGCTGACTTTCTGCAGATTAAATGCCGTGTTTTGTTGTCCTAATTCACAATTTGAAAAAGTTGCAGTGTGTGTGTGTGTGTGTGTAATGGGGAAAAGAGCATCACAAATTGCAAATTAGTGGCAATTTGTGCTAATTAATTCATTCAAAATCATGTGTTCTTCGTGTTTGCTTATGATTTTAATTCATAGCCGATCAAAAAAAAAAATCCCAACCCCATTCCATTTACTTGTTTGAACTCATAAGGTTCATTAAGATAAGATAAACTTTATTCATCCCTCGGTGAGGAAATCTCCATGTTTCAGCAGCTCACAGATAGAAAAGAGTCAGGAATAAACAGTAACAAAAAATAGTGCAATAAAAGTTTTTTTTTAACATAGGAAAATAAATGAAAAAGTAAAAAAAAAAAAAGAAAACACAGGCCATGTAAGTAAGGCTGCTGGGCCATAGAAGGTTCACGCTGCACGCTGCACGCTACACGCTACACGTTCACGTGAAGAACCGGACCCTGGGCCATTAAACTTCATGCTTGGATGTTCACGTATTGCGTCTGTTCTACTTTGACCGAGTAACCAACAATATGGACTCTTCGGATGACGACGATTGCCTCATTCTGCTTTTACTGAGACAGAGGAAGAGAAAAAGGAACAGAATTTGGAGCCGAGAACACTTCCTTCTGAGAGAAACCCGTGGTGAATTTCACCGAACATTCTATAATCTGCTTGACAATCCCGATGAAGAACTATTTTTCAATTATACCATTCAATTATATTTTTTCTGAAGTTTTCCCCTGAAAGCATAGAGTTATCTCCCTAGACCCGTTCTGATTGGCTGGCGCGGCGGTGACCGCATGCATTGACTGGAATTTCCATCTTCACGCCTAGAAAAAAGTGTGCATGTTCATTTCTCGCTTCACGCGTGAAGTGTGCAGCGTGCAACGTGAACGCCGTTCTATGGCCCAGAGCAAGTCATGCTACGTTTGTCCACTTTCCTTTACACGCGTGTAGCGTGCAGCATGCAGCGTGCAGCGTGAACCTTCTATGGCCCAGCTGCCTAATGTACACAACAACATAATTTATTAATTAATTTCATTTATTATTTTTTCAGATTTTTCAATTGTAGGTCAGAAAAAGAATTTTCCCTGACACCCAATTATTTTTGTTTAGTGGACCGAAAGCTCCTGAATTCGAATCCCAGACTTCCAATTTTATCCGGTTTTTAAAATAGAACAATTAATGAATTTATCTCCACGTGGCCCTAAACTCTCCGCTATTTTTTCCTGCTTCACCATGACCCAATACAAGATACTACGTCATGCATCACGTGGTGGGCTTTCCCCGTTCACGCAAGGCATTGTGGGAAACAAATTTGAAACAGGAGAGAAAAATGGAGGACGTGAGTGTGCGAATAAAACGTAAAAGACTGACTACAGTAACAGAAAGTGAGAAGAAAAGACGTTATGTGATATACGAAGGAAAGGAAACGCAGGAGCAAACTAATAAATATTGGCACTCAGCGAGCACCTCGGTGTGATCAGCTGTTTGTTTAGCGACAGAATGATGGAACTGTCAGTGCACGCTCAAAGGTAAACCCGTAGATGGCAGTCATGCAACACTGTGGATGCCAGCTGCCGTAAAACCCAAAAGAAGAAGAATGTAAACCTGCAAATGCGCACACGGACTTCTTCTGTCTGCTGGATTGCACGAAGTGAGCAATTTCATGCACATTATTTGCTTTAATCCCCTCAAATTAAATAACTTCCCAGCCACAGAATGGCCTGATATTTTGTGAGATATTACAGAAATAAACATATACTGTATCACAATGAGCACATTTCAGAGCGAACTAAATTTCACAGATTTTATGAAATTGAAAGGCCGTCTAGCTTTAATTAATTAATTGATTTCATTTTAATTTAATTTAATTTATAATTCCATCCATTATCTACACTACCGTTCAAAAGTTTGGGGTCACCCAGACAATTTTGTGTTTTCCATGAAAAGTCACACTTTTATTTCCCACCATAAGTTGTAAAATGAATAGAAAATATAGTCAAGATATTTTTCTGGCCATTTTGAGCATTTAATCGACCCCACAAATGTGATGCTCCAGAAACTCAATCTGCTCAAAGGAAGGTCAGTTTTATAGCTTCTCTAAAGAGCTCAACTGTTTTCAGCTGTGCTAACATGATTGTACAAGGGTTTTCTAATCATCCATTAGCCTTCTGAGGCAATGAGCAAACACATTGTACCATTAGAACACTGGAGTGATAGTTGCTGGAAATGGGCCTCTATACACCTATGGAGATATTGCACCAAAAACCAGACATTTGCAGCTAGAATAGTCATTTACCACATTAGCAATGTATAGAGTGGATTTCTGATTAGTTTAAAGTGATCTTCATTGAAAAGAACAGTGCTTTTCTTTCAAAAATAAGGACATTTCAAAGTGACCCCAAACTTTTGAAAGGTAGTGTATATTATCCATCCTGCTCACAGGTAAGCTAGAGCCAGTCCCAGCTGACTTTTGGTGAGAGGCAGGGTTCACCCTGGACAGGTCACCAATCTATCACAAGGCTAATACAGAGAGACTTCACACTCATATTCACACTTAAGGGCAATTTTGAACAGCCAGCTGGCCTGATCCACATTTCTTTGGACTATCGGAGGAAACCAGAGCACCCAGAGGAAACCCACGCAGGCAGGAAGAGAACATACAAACTCCACATCGAAAAGCCCCAGTCGACTGTGAGGTTTGAACACAAAACATCCTTGCTGTGAGACGAGACTGATAACAACTGCATAACCACTGTACCACACTTTTGATCAATTTTTGTGAAGATTTATAGATCAAAAGTTGTTACAAAATAAACTGCATGTACACATTACTGTTAAAAGTATTTTCTAATTCTTTGTATGTAATTTTTGTTTTATATATATCATACATGTATTCAATAAAATGTTTTATCTAAATTGTATTAAATATTTCTCTCAAATGCATTTCCAAATATTATTCTATCTGTTTAAAGTCTGTAAATATTTAACTGTTTATACACAGTCCTGTGCAAAAGTCTTCGGCCCCCTTTTTTTTTTTTATTCATACACATTTTGTTATAGATTTCTATTTTACTGTATAACTTTGACATTATTGAATCAAAACATTACAAAAAACATTTTAGAGTCCAACTGTTTGTTTGTTTGTTTGTTTGTTTGTTTGTTTGTTTTTTCCAGCACAAAATTAAATGTCACAGAAAATAAAAGTTTGTATCTGAGCAGCATATTCCATAAGAGAGCACTTTTCAGATTAAAAACGAAAACATAATGAAGGCTGCTGGGTTTTGGTGCAAAATGAAGAAGCGAGTGTGACAGTCAAAGTGTCCAGAAGAACTGGGGCTGGTTCTGGAAGATGCTCAGGAAAACCTACAGATCATTTCCGCATAAAACTGCACTCACTGGACCTGGGACTATTTTTTTAAAGCAAAGAGAATTTCATTTCACACCAAATATTGACTTTGTTTCATTTATTATGGCTTACTGATGGCAGTTTGTAGTATTATTTAATGTTGAACCATTTCATTTCATTATTTTTGAAGCCATTTTCGGTCTACAGCATTTCTTTACGTGTCTAAGACTTTTGCACAGCACTGTAGATTTTTACTGGTCTTTTATACTTTGTATTGTTTATTTTAAAAGTTTCATTGAAAAAAGCATGTTCACTGAAAAAAAAAAAGAAGCTATTTATGTACCCAAGACATTTCCGTGGTCCTGTATTGAGTAATTAATAGCAATGACAAATCCAAAATTATATTTTCTGAATCTGCACACCTCACGAGCATACAAGTTTTGTTAAAGTTTAATCTCCATATGCTGTCCAACTCAACACTTTTACAAGGAATGAGAGAGAGAAATGAAGTTGAAGAGGCCGAGGGTGCTGAAGCGAAAGCCGGGGACACAAAGAGCCGAGGCCCTTGGAGGCGTCCATGGCAACCGTCCTTTCAGCAAACACAAAGGAAATGAAAGAAGTCACAGGACCTGATTAGATCACAAGATCATGATTAGGATGAGTGATTGGAATTTATATGTGTGTGTGGGTGTCAGTCAGGAGGGTTTGCTGTATTTCAGGGCCTTAACCAAATACAATACGAACCACATGTTTTTATTGAGACCAGTGGTTATGAAACCTCAGGATATTTAACCATATTTGGGTCTTGATTCTTCACAATGAGATTATTTGTTTGTTTGAAAAAAAAGAGGAAAGAAAAAACCTCACAGCCAACAGGGCAAATGACTCTACCATGTTTTCAGGTGATATACACTACCGTTCAAAAGTTTGGGGTCACCCAGACAATGTTGTGTTTTCCATGAAAAGTCACACTTTTATTTACCACCATAAGTTGTAAAATGAATAGAAAATATAGTCAAGACATTTTTCTGGCCATTTTGAGCATTTAATCGACCCCACAAATGTGATGCTCCAGAAACTCAATCTGCTCAAAGGAAGGTCAGTTTTATAGCTTCTAAGTTTACATTAGACCGTATCTGTCTCGTTTTCTTCGCGGATGCACTGTCCGTTTACATTAAAACACCTGGAAACGCCGGGAAACGGGAATCCGCCAGCGTCCACGTATTCAATCCAGATCGTGTCTGGTCCGGAGCTGTGTAAACATTGAGAATACGTGGATACGCAGATACGCTGTGCTGAGCTCTAGCTGGCGTCGTCATTGGACAACGTCACTGTGACATCCACCTTCCTGATTCGCTGGCGTTGGTCATGTGACGCGACTGCTGACAAACGGCGCGGACTTCCGCCTTGTATCACCTTTCATTAAAGAGTATAAAAGTATGAAAATACTGCAAATACTGATGCAAATACTGCCCATTGTGTAGTTATGATTGTCTTTAGGCTTGCCATCCTTCCACTTGCAAGTGGTAAGTGACGCGCATGCCCGACATGCACTGAGATCACACACACAGCGGCTCAGTCCCAAATCACTGCTCGTGCGCTTCACTCGCGCGCTCTGTGAGCTGCGCAGGGCCGGAGTGCGCACCCTCCAGAGGGCACTCACTGTTCAGGGCGGAGTGATTTGGAGCGCAGGATGCCTGCGGAGCCGAGCGTATCCGTGTATTGGCGTTGCTGTGTGCAGGCGAATCGTGTATTGGCGTTGCTGTGTGCACGCTAATCGTTTTAAAAACGTTAATCTGATGATCCGCTGATACGGTCTAATGTAAACCCCACCTAAAGAGCTAAACTGTTTTCAGCTGTGCTAACATGATTGTACAAGGGTTTTCTAATCATCCATTAGCCTTCTGAGGCAATGAGCAAACACATTGTACCATTAGAACACTGGAGTGAGAGTTGCTGGAAATGGGCCTCTATACACCTATGGAGATATTGCACCAAAAACCAGACATTTAGTAGAATTTAGCTAGAATAGTCATTTACCACATTATAGAGTGGATTTCTGATTAGTTTAAAGTGATCTTCATTGAAAAGAACAGTGCTTTTCTTTCAAAAATAAGGACATTTCAAAGTGACCCCAAACTTTTGAACGGTAGTGTAGACTGCGTCTGAATGCCAGCTGTGAAATTTATGGTTAAAAATGTGTGTGAGAGTGTGTGGGCGAGAGAGAGAGAGAGAGAGAGAAAGAGAGAGAGACCCTGGGAAAACCCTTCACATGGGTAATCTTTGACTTTTTTCTACTCACTCTGAAAAGTACAGTATAAGTTTTCAGAACAATGTATTTTTTTTAAGATCTTGACTAAAAAATTTCTCACATTTTAAAATCCCTAAAGGGGAAAAGGGATAAAATTGCATTTAAAGGCTTCTTTCCAAATCCACTGAGAGGCTCTGTACCTACAGCTCTTACAGTATTTAGGGGTTTGATACGAAAGGGGGTGAATACCTATGCACACTCCAGATTTCTGTTTTTTCATCTTAATTATTGTTTGTGGGGCGGCACGGTGGTGTAGTGGTTAGCGCTGTCGCCTCACAACAAGAAGGTCCTGGGTTCGAGCCCCGGGGCCGGCGAGGGCCTTTCTGTGTGGAGTTTGCATGTTCTCCGCGTGGGTTTCCTCCGGGTGCTCCGGTTTCCCCCACAGTCCAAAGACATGCAGGTTAGGTTAACTGGTGACTCTAAATTGAGCGTAGGTGTGAATGTGAGTGTGAATGGTTGTCTGTGTCTATGTGTCAGCCCTGTGATGACCTGGCGACTTGTCCAGGGTGTACCCCGCCTTTCGCCCGTAGTCAGCTGGGATAGGCTCCAGCTTGCCTGCAACCCTGTAGAAGGATAAAGCGGCTAGAGATAATGAGATGAGATTATTGTTTGTGTCACAACATTTTGCACCTTTAAACTTGTAAGCATGTTGTGTAAATCAAATGGTGCTAACCCTCCAAAAATCCATGTTATTTCCGGCTTGTAATGCAACAAAACAGGATAAACACCAAAGGGGTGAATACTTTTGCAAAACACTGTATTGCAAGAGGAGAAAACACAGCTTTAATCACATAACATCACTCAAAGGATGCAGATTGTTCACAATTGCGTTTTGCAGAAATGTTTAAAATTTTGGGAAAAACTGCAATGGAAACCTGGCTAGTCTCCGACAACTTGATCCAAGTGTAAGATTTTACTGTGTGGAAATATTTAAATATTTATTTGGTTAATTGTTAATAATATACAGGGTGTCTCAAAAAAATGTACTCACACTTTGAATGACGAGAAAACCTTTATTTATGAACATAGAGTGAAATGGAATAGCTTCGAATACAGAAGACAAATGTAATTGAAGAATCATGTTCGCAAATGTTCAAATTGATGACCATTATTGTCCAGACAACGCTGATAACGCGGACCAAGGGATTCACAAACGTCACGAAACAGGTCATTAGGAATATTGCGACATTGTCTTTCAATTTCCAATTTCAATGCATCAATTGTTCTTGGTTTGGTGCGATAATTTCCTGCCATGCTGTGATTAATTAATTACACCTGCAACACAAAAAAGGCAGCATGTTAGGGACAGTTAAAGTGTGAGTACATTTTTTTGAGACACCCTGTATATGCATGTTGTACTTGTACATACAACCCCAATTCCAAAAAAGTTGGGACACTGTGTAAACTGTAAATAAAATCAGAATGTGATAATCTGCAAATCATGGAAACCCGATATTTCATTGAAAATAGTACAAAGACAACATATCAGATGTTGAAACTGAGAAATTTTATGTTTTTTTGTGTGTGTTTTTTTTTTTATTTGCTCATTTTGAATTTGATGTCAGCAACACGTTAAAAAAAAAAAAGGTTGGGACAGGGGCGTGTTTACCACTGTGTTGCATCACCTGTACGTTTAACAACACTCTGTAAATGTTTGGGAACTGAGGAGACCAATTGCTGTAGTTTTGAAAGAGAAATGTTGTCCCATTCTTGCCTGATATACAATTTCAGTTGCTCAACAGTTCGGGGTCTCCTTTGTTGTATTTTGCGCTTCATAATGCGCCAAATGTTTTAAATCGGAGACAGGTCTGGACTGCAGGCAGGCCAGTTTAACACCTGGACTCTTTTACGACAGAGCCATGCAGTTTTAATATGTGCAGAAAGCGGTTTGGCATTGTCTTGCTAAAAGAAGGAAGGCCTTCCTTGAAAAAGATTTTTTTTTTTCTGGATGGCAGCATGTTGCTCTGAAACGTGTATATATCATTCAGCATTAATGATGTCTTCCCAGATCTACAAGCTCCCCATGTCATGTGCACTAATGCCCCCTCATACCATCACAGATGCTGCTTTTGAACTGTGCACTGATAACAAGCCGGATGGTCCCTCTCCTCTTTAGCCTGGAGGACGTGGTGTCCATGAGTTCTCAAAAGAATTTCTACTTTTGATTCGTCAGACCTCGGGACAGTTTTCCACTTCGCCTCAGTCCATTGTAAAAGAGCTCGGGCCCAGAGAAGGCGGCGGTGTTTCTGGATATTGTTTATATCTGGTTTTAACTTGCATTTGTGGATGCAGTAATGAACTGTTTTCACAGACGATGGTTTTCTGAAGTGTTCCTGAACCCATACAGTGATTTCCACTACAGACACGTGTCTGTTTTTAATGCAGTGTCTCCTGAGGGCCTGAAGATCACAGGCATCCAATGTCAGTTTTCAGCCTTGCCTCTTGCATACAGAGATTTCTCCAGATTCTCAGAATCTTTTAATGATATTATGCACCATAGATGATGTGATCGACAAATTCTTTGCAATTTTACATTGAGGAACGTTATTTTTAAATTGTTGCACTATTTGCCCACGCAGTCTTTCACAGAGCGGTGAACCCCGCCCCATCTTTACTTCTGAGAAACTACGCCTCTCTAAGATGCTCTTTTTATACCCAATCATCTTACTGACCTGTTGCTAGTTAACCTAATTAGTTTTTTTTTTTTTTTTTGGGGGGGGGGGGGGGGGGTTAAGCATTACACAACTTTTTCAATCTTTTGTTGTTCCTTTCCCAACTTTTTTGAAACGTGTTGTACAACATCAAATTCAAAATGAGCATATATTTAAAAAAAAATAATAAAATTTCTCAGTTTCAACATTAGACTTGTTGTCTTTGTACTATTTTCAATGAAATATAGGGTTTCCATGATTCGCAAATCTTCACATTCTGTTTTCATTTATGTTTTACACAGCGTCCCGACTTTTTTGGAATTAGGGTTGTATATACTGTACTGTACGTCCCTTTACGTATCTGTATACTGATTTAATTTGCATTCCCTTCAGTCTGTCTGCATCGAGAGCAGCCGAGGTGATGCCGAGGCAATGTTTTTTGCTTTGACAAGCGATCAAACCCTGGAGCTAGGTTAATGGCTTTTTTTTTTTTTCCACAGGAGAAAATAATTTTGCAATGTGCATACCATTTTAAAGCAGCTATAAATTAAATGAAGGAAAGGTAATAATTTATTTTTCAGCGAAAAGAATAGATGTGTCTATAAAATTGTGAGTGAAAAGTAGGTTGCTAAAATGCACTTAATTTGGCATGATAGATTGGCTCCATGCTTCAGTGACTGTAATTGAATCTGTGACCTATTTCTTCTGAAGAAAATTGTCTCTCGGGTTTTGTGTCGCCATACATTCTAATGGAATTCAATAGACTGTCGCAGGATTTGTACACTTACAACTAACTGTTAACATTTTCTCCATTCCATTTGTACATCAGCTAATGGATATTTATTCACCCATACTTCTGTGCTCGAAAGGAGCTGCTGTGCTTATGACTCTTTTCTTTTTCTTGTAATACAGTGGAAATGACTTTTGTGTATGTGTGTGTGTATGTGTGTGTGTGTGTGTGTGTGTGCACGCGCGCATGTGTGACTCCATGTCCTAGCCTTTTCCATCAAATTAGTTTGAATCAAGCAATAAATATTTTAATGAAAGCAGCCAGCTCTCAAATTAATAAATTAATCAGTGTATTTCTGTGCTGTTTGTGTGCCGTGTTCAGATACAGAACCATGTCGAGGTCAGTAATTTAACGCAGCTGTTTCCATAATAATCAGCGTCCACCTGATTCACATTATGGCAATAACACAATCAGAGCCTGGAACCACAGCATGAGGAAAAGTATTTAAAGCGGAGAATGTTATGAAAATTAACACTCTGGCATTTCCTCTTCACTGTCCAGTAAAATCTGTGTAAGTGTGTGTGTAGGAACAGGTTTATGGAGCAGATGTTCTGTGGAAATCCAAGAATCGAACTAATATCGGCAGAAAATCCTCTCCAAATGAATAATCTGAAAGCTTTCACTTGCTTTTCTATTAAATAAGAACGTTAGTTTACGACTGGAAATTACAGCTCGCATTAAATGATATTAATGACAGTGATGTCTAACTGAGCAAGCATTTGACTGTATTTACGATTGCCTTTTCAGATCGAAAGCATTAAAATCACATTTTATGGGTCTGTGATCCCATTTTATTTTAGCTGAACTATTAACTTTATATGGTCCGCTTTATACCACACTGCTTACAAAGTTCAGAAGTTTACTTGCTGAGTAAGTTTCTAAAATAGAAGCTCTGACAATAGTGCTGGCCGTCATCAAATCACAGGTTGATATTAACCCTTTCGTGCTTACTGACAGTTAATTGAAGAATCTATTTTACATTTTAAAGAAATATAGGATGTAAAAAGACTTGAACGGTACTGTGAAATAACAAACATATTGATACAGATATTTATTCTATCCACATTCACTGGATATGAGCAATCGCGTGCTCTGATTGGCTACTCTACTACTAGGCTATCAGGTCAGATACCATGAGTAGACAAAAACAAAGTGGCGGAGCGTGTTGCTGAACCAACCGAGTATGAAATAAAAACTCTACTCGAAAACAAAACCCCAAGAATACAAAAAAAAGCAACAAAATAAGGAATGAAAGTATTTGATGGTGAGAATGTATCTTTTTATTTATCGCATTTTTTCACAAATTGCTCCCATCATTTCACCGGTTTGTTTACATTCTTCATCTTTAAGCATTAAAATTTGTTGATTTTTTTTTAAACTGGTTCAAAAGCTCAAAGACGTTTGAAAATTACAGAACTGAAATGTCCAAGGAAGAATTAAATACATGTGTAAAGCTATTCTATACCTCAGCAAGACGGCACGTCTCATCTCATCTCATTATCTCTAGCCGCTTTATCCTTCTACAGGGTCGCAGGCAAGCTGGAGCCTATCCCAGCTGACTACGGGCGAAAGGCGGGGTACACCCTGGACAAGTCGCCAGGTCATCACAGGGCTGACACATAGACACAGACAACCATTCACACTCACATCTACGGTCAATTTAGAGTCACCAGTTAACCTAACCTGCATGTCTTTGGACTGTGGGGGAAACCGGAGCACCCAGAGGAAACCCACGCGGACACGGGGAGAACATGCAAACTCCACACAGAAAGGCCCTCGCTGGCCCCAGGGCTCAAACCCAGGACCTTCTTGCTGTGAGGCGACAGCGCTAACCACTACACCACCGAAGACGGCACGTTCTACAACAGAAAAAACAACACTGAAGTCAATTCATGCAGCCATCGATAGAAGAAGAAGAAACCTTTATTTGTCACATGCACACTTCAAGCACAGTGAAATTCATCCTCTGCATTTAACCCATCTGAAGCAGTGAACACACACACACACACACACCCGGAGCAGTGGGCAGCCACACACAGTGCCCAGGGAGCAGTCAGGGGTTCGGTACCTCGCTCAAGGGCACTTCAGCGCAAGACCGCCCCACATCAACACAAAGCATGTCTTTGGACTGTGGGGGAAACCGGAACACTCGAAGGAAACCCATACAGACACGGGGAGAACATGCAAACTCCACGCAGAAAGGCCCTCGCTGGCCGCTGGGTTCGAACCCAGAACCTTCTTGCTGTGAGGCGACCGTGCTAACCACTACACCACTGTGCCGCCCACATGAAATGCAGCTTCTTAAGAAGTCCACCTGAGCAGTAATGATTTTGTCTGACATTTTGTATAAAGTTTTTATTTATCGAATTTGCAAAAAATAACAAAAACATGCTCTGTTTCTCAAAATCCAGTGAATGTGGATAGAATAAAACAGTTATTCCACTCAATCTCATTGTACATGACTCGGTGCTACGTGTCTTATCGGCTATCAGCTCATGTACGACTCAATTCCATGGAATAATTGTTTAAAAAAGTGTGTGTGTGTATATATATATTATATTAAAACATGAATAAATAAATAAATAAATAAATGAGGAGTTTGCATGTTCTCCCCGTGTCCGCGTGGGTTTTCTCCGGGTGCTCCGGTTTCCCCCACAGTCCAAAGACATGCAGGTTAGGTTAACTGGTGACTCTAAATTGACCGTAGGTGTGAATGTGAGTGTGAATAGTTGTCTGTGTCTATGTGTCAGCCCTGTGATGACCTGGCGACTTGTCCAGGGTGTACCCCGCCTTTCGCCCGTAGTCAGCTGGGATAGGCTCCAGCTTGCCCGCGACCCTGTACAGGATAAGCAGTCACGGATGATGGATGGATGGATAAATAAATACCACTGTGGGCGGAACGTTGGTGTAGTGGTTAGCATGGTCACCTCACAGCAAGAAGGTTCCAGGTTCGAACCCAGCGGCTGGCGAGAGCCTTTCTGTGTGGAGTTTGCATGTTCTCTGTGTGTCTGCGTGGGTTTCCTCCGGGTGCTCTGGTTTCCCCCACAGTCCAAAGACATGCAGTTAGGTTGATGTGGGGCGGCCTTGGGCTGAGGTGCCCTTGAGCAAGGTACCGAACCCCTGACTGCTCCCTGGGCGCTCTGGTGTGGCTGCCCACTGCTCCATGTGTGTGTGTGTGTGTGTTCACTGCTTCAGATGGGTTAAATGCAGAGGATGAACTTCACTGTGCTTGAAGTGTGCATGTGACGAATAAAGGTTTCTTCTTCTAAATAAGCACTTTTTGGTATGCTGTTTGCTTGTTTGTTTGTTTAACCTTCTTCAAACTGTGTAACTTTTGTACATTCAGAAATATTTCCTACAGTACTGGTCTTCAACCCTAGAGATTTTAAACGTCAATGCTGTTTTTCTTTTTTTTTTGTTTGTGTGTTTGTTTGTTTTTAATTAATAGACAATCTATTTACTTTTTAATATGTGAATATACAAATCAAAATTCATATCCTGCAATTCGAAGTAAAAATCTGAAGAATCTGGATATGCGTATAATATTTAGCTAATAAAGAGTTAATGTACTGTAGTCACTAACACATTGTTTCTAGAGTAACAGCCATGACACAGGAAGATGTATAATGGAATGATGGATTCTCCAAATAAATGATCATCAAAAAGGAAGTTGTTTCACTTTCTTGGAAGGAGTCTCCAGTGTTGGTGCTTTGTAAAATTCAGAAGTAAATCTGTAACATTACCCTTTCGACACATGAACGTCTTTAGGACAGGAGGAACAAGACAAGCTACATTTTTTTTCTTTTATTAACTTCAAGAGGAAATGATGGAATGACTTGGGGTTTTTTTTGTCTCAGGAAGAAAAAAGACTTCAATGTGATAACAGGAATGTGCTTGTTTTGCAGACATTCCACAATGTAACTAGGAATGGATTGTCTTTTTTTTAAATAATAAAATAATTGTTGGGAAATTGCTGTGATGTATAAAGAGCAATAAAACACTTTGGGATGTGCTGTTGTGGAAAAAAAATAATCACCTTTAGGGTGAATGGAAGTTAATCCACTTTGCATCACACCATCCTGGCATTTATTATTTTCCTACAATAACATGACACCAAGTGTGTTCAACTACATTTCGACAAATGAAAGTGCACTTTGAGATCACATACTGTATATTAACAGGAAATTACCTACATGTAATAGAAAGCGAAGGGCTGTATATGTATAGGTATCTTTTCTATAACTGAAGTGATTTCATCGTTTTCTGCAGGATTGAAGGAAACGTGGAAAACACCAGCAGTGTAATCATGGAGGCTTTCCCAAGTTCAAAGCGCAAGTAAGCCTCATGAACAGAGAGACTAAATTACAGGTTGTGCTGAAAGGACTCCGAGATGAACTGCTGTGGACAGACGATGAGAAAACTGAGCTCTACCAAAGTGAAAGAGCACAGCAAGGACTCCAGGAAAAAAAAAAAAAATATATATATATATATATATAATCTCATTATCTCTAGCCACTTTATCCTGTTCTATAGGGTCGCAGGCGAGCTGGAGCCTATCCTAGCTGACTACGGGCGAAAGGCGGGGTACACCCTGGACAAGTCGCCAGGTCATCACAGGGCTGACACATAGACACAGACAACCATTCACACTCATATTCACACCTACGCTCAATTTAGAGTCACCAGTTAACCTAACCTGCATGTCTTTGGACTGTGGGGGAAACCGGAGCACCCGGAGGAAACCCACGCGGACACGGGGAGAACATGCAAACTCCACACAGAAAGGCCCTCGCCAGACATGGGGCTCGAACCCGGACCTTCTTGCTGTGAGGCGACAGTGCTAACCAGTACACCACCGTGCCGCCCCTGCCATGATAATACTTTAGATATTTACAGATGGCACTAGAACTGACTTTTGGATTTGTAGCATAATTTACATTCTGTACTGATGTACAGTGCTGAAACATAATCGACCAAATGCCTCAAAATCTACTGGATTACTGAGTGGTGTGGTGATTTAAACACCCCGCTAAAACTGGGTCCTTGTTCAGGGCTGGAAAATTTAATTTCGATGAAGTGTTGAGGAACATTACGTATACAGGTATTCCATGTCTTGTCAGTGGAAACCAGTTGTTAACCATTTAAGGGAGAGCGGCGAGACTTGGGATGGGGACACTTGGAACAGTTTGTATTCCCATCAATTAATTTCAACCAATCAGGTTTTTGATGACATCAAATATTAGATGCCACCCCTTAGAGTAACCGACTTCCTTTGGAGCCACGAAGCTGGACACTGCAGTAAGGTTTGTGCAGTGAAATATTTTTATCCACCAAAAACTTGTATTTTCTATTTCATCTCTACCTCCATTCTATGGTGTAATGTGCATTAGAGGATTAGGAATTTGTTAGGAATTCAAGTCTGTAGCCTCAAGTTACGGTACCACACAGTGTTGTAGTCGAGTCACTAAACCGCAAGTCTGAGTCCAGTCTCGAGTCCTCGGTGTTTAAGTCCGAGTCAAGTCCAAGTCTCATCTCATCTCATTATCTCTAGCCGCTTTATCCTGTTCTACAGGGTCGCAGGCAAGCTGGAGCCTATCCCAGCTGACTACGGGCGAAAGGCGGGGTACACCCTGGACAAGTCGCCAGGTCATCACAGGGCTGACACATAGACACAGACAACCATTCACACTCACATTCACACCTACGGTCAATTTAGAGTCACCAGTTAACCTAACCTGCATGTCTTTGGACTGTGGGGGAAACCGGAGCACCTGGAGGAAACCCACACGGACACGGGGAGAACATGCAAACTCCACACAGAAAGGCCCTCGCCGGCCACAGGGCTCGAACCCAGGCCTTCTTGCCGTGAGGCGACAGCGCTAACCACTACACCACCATGCTGCCCAAGTCCAAGTCATTAAAGAAAATTTAGACTCAAGTCCGAGTCGAGTCCACTACTGATCCGAGTCGAGTCCAACACAAGCTCCGCCCACTATCAACAGGGCAAATAACATGAGAGAGGGTTAACACTAGCTAGTTCATCACTCAGCAAGCAAGCCCCGCTATCAACAGAGCAATGAACATAGCGTGTCACTTCCTTCTCTGGGTGGAGTCTTACCAAATGACGATTGAAGTTCGAGGTTGTCCCCGTTGTCTCCTTGATAGTTCTTCTACATATGGAACACATAGCAGTGTATTTTTCCCACTGTATGAGAAGTCTGTATGAGTAAAGCGAAAAATCCTAGGAGCGTTCTCTCCAGGCATTTTAGCGTCATTAACGTTCGTTTGTTCCTAAACATGACGTATGAACAGGTGAATGTGCATTCTCTTGCACAAAATTAGTATGAAAATTAATGTGGATATAAATATCTTATGCCAAATTATTATGGCATGTTACAAAAAATAAAGAAAAAAATCAGAGTCCTCGTCTCCAATTTATGAGTCCAAATGTAGTTAATGCACGAGTCCGAGTCCAAGTCATTAGTGCTCAAGTCCAAATCAAGTCATGAGTCCTTAAAATTAGGCCACGAGTCAGACTCGAGTCTGAGTCCTGGACTTGATTACTACAAGCCTGTTACCACATATAGTATTATTTATTCAACTTAAATTCTGGGATTTTTTTTCCCAAAATGGGCAGATGGGGAGAGTTGGGACAGTTCATCATGTTACAGGGTTGTTGTTTTTTTTTTTTCTTGTGGTTTACAAATATAGAATACTTTAAAAGTTGTTGTTAAAAATGTGGGTGTGTCCCTGCATGAGGATTAAACTTATTTCATTCCTTCTTGAGAATGGAACTGTTTTGTCGAGTCGGGATTTGGTTAAACTGACATTTTTCTGTCGCTGTACCAGCACTGTGCATTCATACAGTTCATATGGTACAAGTTTTGATAATAAATAAAAATTAAACATGTAGGATTAAGTGAAGCATTTTATTTTGGGTCCATGTCTCCCCACCATGTTCCAAGTTTCCCAACATAATGTCCCAGGTCTCTCCTCAGTGTCTCATGTCTGTCTGCAAAAAATAATGACAGAAAACGTGAATCCTGAAGGCCAGTACATGTGACAAGCTGAGAAAATAATGTTGTGCTAAGAGGGTAGAGTAAATACTCTCTAATGCAATATGAATGTGACGTGACCTGCAAAGTATTTCACACAATCTACAAAAGCTGAAAACTTGTCCTAAGTCTCCCTGATCTCCCCTAGACGTATGAAAAGCATAATTCCACATATGATTAACTTATCACTCAGATAATCACGTGAAAAATTTGACCACAACAGAAATACCTGAAGGTGCACTTCAGTGTGTAATTTCAGGGCACTGAATTGACATGAACATGTCTGATATCACAGAAATGTGATCAAATGTGAAAGAATGTGAAAATAAGTGAATGATGTGTGAGGGATATGTGGAAAATACACTGTCTGTCTGAGTATCTATCTTTCAGTCTGTTTGCCTGTCTGTCTGTCTGTCTGTCTGACTAACTAGCTAATTAACTGGCTGGCTAGCTGTCTAACTATATGTCTGTCTGTCTATGTCTAACTAATTATCTGTCTGCCTGTCTAATGATGTATCTATCTGTCTGTCTGACTAACTAAATAACTGTCTGTCTGTCTAACTATATATTTGTCTGTCTGTCTGTATGCACATCTATCTATCTATCTATCTATCTATCTATCTATCTATCTATCTATCTATCTATCTATCTATCTAACAAACTAACTAACTAACTAACTAACTAATTAACTGTCTGGCTGTCTATCTAACTATATATCTGTCTGCCTGTCTGTCTAACTATCTGTCTGTCTGTCTGACTGACTGACTAACTAACTGGCTGTCTGTCTGTCTAACTATCTGTCTGTGTGACTGACTGACTAACTAACTGGCTGGCTGTCTGTCTATCTATCTATCTATCTATCTATCTATCTATCTATCTATCTATCTATCTATCTATCTATCTATCTATCTATCTATCTATCTAACAAACTAACTAATTAACTGTCTGGCTGTCTATCTAACTATATATCTGTCTGCCTGTCTGTCTAACTATCTGTCTGTCTGACTGACTGACTGACTGACTGACTAACTGGCTGGCTGGCTGTCTAACTATATATTTGTCTGTCTGTCTAACTATCTGTCTGTACATCTATCTATCTATCTATCTATCTATCTATCTATCTATCTATCTATCTATCTATCTATCTATCTATCTATCTATCTATCTATCTATCTGACAAACTAATTAACTGGCTGGCTGGCTGTCTAACTATATATCTATCTGCCTGTCTGTCTAACTATGTGTTTGTCTGTCTGTTTGACTAACTAACTAACTAACTAGAACTGGCTGTCTGGCTGTCTAACTATATATTTGTCTGTCTGTCTGTCTGTCTGACTAACTAATTAACTGGCTGGCTGGCTGTCTAATTATATATCTGTCTGCCTGTCTGTCTAACTATCTGTCTAACACATGAGTATACACTGAAACATTACATTACATTAAGCACTCCATAAACAGGAGAACAAATGCAGGAAGTCATCCTGGTGTCACCTGAGGGACGTCTCAGCTGGCATCGCTTTGGTTCATCGTGTATTACAAGGCATTCTTTTGCACAGAGCTTTACCCATAGCATACCCTATGAATAATTTGGCTGTGACTGAGACACGAGCAATGAAGTCCTAAGTAGTTATCACCAGTGCTGTCTAAATTCATATTCATATTAATTTGCTGAACTAATGACATAAATGCGGGCGGAATCAGCAGCACTGTAATTTGAGTGTGAAAAATGCATGAAGTAATTACAGATTGTTTTACTGACTAAAGTGGGTCCTCTGCTCAGTCAATTAAGCCAGAATGAGAATGTTTTCCCCTCTCTCTGTTAGCACAACTCTGTTTATCATCAAGAGTTCAATTGCTTCACTCTCCATGGCTATGTTATCCATATCAGACTAATGAGTTCTTCAACATTTCTGTTCTAATTAATGTCTCTAATTTATGTTAATTAATTGCAGCCAAGGCTTTCCTCCATCTGCTAAATAGTGAGAAAAGTAGAAAATTGGGTCAGTGTTAAAGGGCTTTAGTGGTATACATACACTTCTACACTTCATCAATTACTCAGACATGTTGTTCGAGAGCATTATGCAGACAAGATGAAGATTTCGATGCAGTAGATGGATATGAACTGAAAAATGAGATCTCCATATTGGCCAGGAAGTTGTTTGGGTTTAACACCAAAGCCAAATGTATACTCTTGCTTCCAGATGGTGATAAAAAATAGTACAGGATTTACATGGCATTTAGCCTACAATTAGGTCTTACCATCGAATGTAGAAAATGGTTCTTGTAATTAATAGGGTAGTCACACTAGAGGCGGAATGAGCCGGAATGCCGTCGGAATGAAAATTCTTCGTATATTCCAGGATATTCGAAGTGCATTCTAAAAATTCTGAGTGCATTCCAAACATTTGGGCCCATTCTTGTGGCTGGCCTGAATGTTTTGCTCATGCTCAAAACATTCGAGGTGCATCTGAAGAGGAGAAATATCGAACGGCATTCGAAGTGTATTCTAACTGCATTCTAAATATTCTTATGGCATGCCAATGGCATTCGAAACATTCTGATCACGTTCGAGGGAAAAATCGAAATGGCAAGCCACTTCAAATCCTGCCAGAATGTCCCGAATGTGCCTCGAATGAGCCGGAATTCCATCGGAATGAAAATTCTTCGTATATCCCGGGATATTCGAAGTACATTCTAAGTATTCGAGCTGCATTCTCTTTGAATTCTTAGACGTTCGAAACATATCCGGCGGCTATTCCGGAAGTGTTCTGACTGCATTTGAGGTGAATTCGTACAGCATTCGAGGCACCTTCCGACCAGACTTCGAGTGGTATTCGGGCAGCAATCGAACCGCACTCGTATGGCATTCAAAGTGCATTCTTAATATTCTTACTGCATTCTAACAGCATTCTAGGTATTCCTACTGTGTTCCAACTACATTTGAATTGCATTTGAAAGCTAATACACCTGGAATGTGCAAGAATCATTCGAGGCGGGTTCGAAGCACATTCTAAGTATTTGAACGTCATTCTTACAAAGCTGTAAGAATGTTGGTCAGTTTGAAATTCCCGCCCAAATGTGGCACGAATTTTAAAAAATTTTTCATTCCGGCTGGTTCTGTTTGATTCCTGCTAATTCCGAATAAGTGTGACGGGGTCTTAAGTAATATCACACCAGCAAAAGTGTAGTTATACTGAATATCAGCTGTACGCACAAGGCTGTGGGTAATTACATCCGGGCTGCTATTTAAACAATACGAGCATGGCTGTAATTAGCTAAGGCTTCTATAAACAAGAAATTAATATTGAGTAAGTGACATTTTGGGCACAATATGGCCAAATGTTCTGTTTGTTTTTGCTCAGCTAGTGGAAATAGATCCCGGAGAAGCCCCACACACTTTATGGCACATTGGCACAGGACACAGACGAACGGAGTGATCCATAACCAAGTGGTGTTATGTGAAATATCAGCACTCTTGGAATGCCGCTCAACCGATCAAATTACTGGAACGGAACTAACTGTTGTAGAGACATTATTACAGCATGTGTGGGAGTGCGATACTGCTTTTATACAGCAGTTTTACAAATAAATTATTATTGAGTAACTGACATTATGGACACAATATCGTCAATTATTATACATACAGGACACTTTTTTTGATGGAATAAAAACGCGTTCTATTCCCTTCCAGCGGGTTTCATTAATTTGGTTTGATAACATGCAATATTGTTTTTATATCGCTTATCCTACGTGTATTACATCACTCTACCCAATGGAGAATGAGCGTTGAATATGGTTTACAATATTGCATGGTTGTCAAGACAGCATGACGTCACACATCGGAGATGTAAAACTTCTGCGCCAGCGAGCGACTGTGACAGTTTGTAAACAAACATGGCCGCCAGGTTTGCTTCATTAAATACGGAAGATTTTGAGAGAATTTTGAAAGAGAAAGACACTTTGAACACTCAAAATGAAGGTACAACAATAATAATAATAATAATAATAATAATAATAATAATATTGGCTGGCTTTTTTGTGGTATATCAGATATATTCCATTCAGCTACTCATCTTTGACTCATTCAATTTCATGCTAACTGAATGGAATATAGTCCATTTTTCTGAAAATGTTTCCTTTTCCATTGTATTCTCCATTGCTGCACTCTGCTTGTTCTACAAACTAATGACACGTCCAGTGATGTTAACACGGTTCACTCCAGCAAAACCAGGTAAATTCTGGGAACCAACTTTTCAAGTTCCGAACCAATTGATTTTTTTGTTGAAATGCTCAGAACGGTTCAAAATTTGGTGCGTGAACCAGAAACGATTCTGTTTCCTGTTGGTCGAAAAGGGGTATTAGTGGACCGGAACAAACTGTTCTATAATGTCTATCATTCTATCCACATTCACTGAATATGACCAATCATGTGCTCTGATTGGCTACTCTACTACGAGTCTATCAGCTCATATACCATGAGTAAAGAAAAACAAAATGGTGGCACGTGTTGCTGAATCAACCAGGGACAAAATAAAAACTCTACTCGAAAACAAAACCCTGAAAATCATTGTCAACTATTAAAAGAAACAGAAATAGCTAAAAGAATAAAGGGTCTCCCCCCCCCAATATCTCCTGTTCTACACTCCAGCCCAGTTGGTGGTGGTAATGCACCTTTAAATTGGTTTGCCAACCACCAAAAAACTCTAAAGAAGAAGAAAAAAAGAAAACTCTAAAGAAGAGGAAGACCCTAAAGAAGAAGAAGAAACCCCCCAAAAAATACAAAAAAGCAAGAAAATATGGAATAAAAGTATTTGATGGTAAGAACGTATATTTTTAATTTGACAATGATTATTATTATTCACACTTTTCACAAATTGCTCCTGTCATTTCGTCGCTTTGTTTACATTCTAAGTGGAAATTATTTTGTCGGACAGTTTGTATAAAGTTTTTATTTATCGAATTTGCAAAAAAATACAAATAAAAATGCTCTGTTTCTCAAAATCCAGTGAATGTGGATAGAATAAAACAGTTATTCCATTCAATCTTGTTGTAGATGGCTTATAGCTGATTCAGTGCTACGCGCCTCGTCGGCTATCAGCTCATGTATGACTTGATTTCGTGGAATAACTGTTAAATATTTTGTATATTCCATTACAGTAAATCATTATCCATCATTTGTACAGATAATCATACGTTAGACCTTTTTCACACTTCCATGTTTACAAATGTAGAAGTGTATGTCATAGCATTTCAAAACTTCCAGTGAAATAATGAACAATGACAACAAATACAACACACAATTATTACAGAAGCCCTAAATGCACAAATAATTAATGCAAACAACCATACTTGAGCTTTCACTCCTTTCCCAGCAATGTGCTTGTGAGAAAAATGGCTTTCTGGTGCTATTTGTCAGGATAAGTGTGAGCGTTTAAAGAATCCATCTACTTGAAAATCACTCATAAATGCCTAAAACACGGGGCTGTACTCTCTCAATTTGAATGGACAGATCAAACACGTGATGTCTGACAAAATGTTTTTGTTTGTTTTTGCTTTTTTCTTTTTTAATCAAACTCGGCAAAGGACGAAATCAGAAAAGTTAGCACTGTGTGTGTGTTTTCGGGGGTGTGTGGCTAAGTCAGCAAAGTTAGTGGTGTGTGTGTAGGACCTGCTAGTGCTAAGTGAGCTACCGGTAACACCATTGCCAACCCTAGCTAGCTAGTTTATTGGTGTGTTCATTGGCAACTGTTCCAGATGATTGATTTAAATTAACTAGCTCGCCAAATGTGAAAATATAGCTAGCTATTTACTTATCTTACCAGGGAAAATAGTAGGTAACAGAGGTGGACAGTAACGAAGTTCATTTACTTGAGTACTGTACTTAAGTACACTTTTTCAGTATCTGTACTTTACTTGAGTATTATATTTTTTGGAAACTTATGACTTTAACTTCACTACATTTGAAAGGCAAATATCGTACTTTTTACTCCACTACATTTCTATCAAGGTCCTCGTTACTCGTTACTATGAAGCAACTTTGAAAGTGAATGTTTTTTTTTCTTTTTTTTAAATGTGATTGATTTTTTCGCAGATGACACTGAGACAGGGCGGCACGGTGGTGTAGTGGTTAGCACTGTCGCCTCACAGCAAGAAGATCCGGGTTCGGGCCCTGTGGCCGGCGAGGGCCTTTTTGTGCGGAGTTTGCATGTTCTCCCCGTGTCCCCGTGGGTTTCTTCCGGGTGCTCCGGTTTCCCCCACAGTACAAAGACATGCAGGTTAGGTTAACTGGTGACTCTAAATTGACCGTAGGTGTGAATGTGAATGGTTGTCTGTGTCTATGTGTCAGCCCTGTGATGACCTGGCGACTTGTCCAGGGTGTACCCCGCCTTTCGCCCGTAGTCAGCTGGGATAGGTTCCAGCTTGCCTGCGACCCTGTAGAACAGGATAAAGCGGCTAGAGATAATGAGATGAGATGAGATGAGATGAGATGAGATGAGATGAGATGAGACACTGAGACAGCCGATCAGTAATCACTAAGGTCACGTCACATCCACAGACTGTATAAAATCAAGTTCAGTGATTTCTCCGCAGCATTATTTGAACACGATCAGTTGATGGCAGAATGGAAGAAGGAGGTTCTTCTGGGGAATGCACACACTCATTGCTACTGTATACCTGGAACCCATGTTTCAGTTTTCTGAAAGGATTAAAGATTAATTTCGTTTTAAATGTTTGCTTTGTTTGCCAAAAACGAACCACATCACAGCCTACAAAAACTCGCCGTCCAACCTGTGGAAGCACATTGAGGTATATAAACATTTTATTCCAAGAGAAAGCTTGCAACGAAGTTGTCCATGCTTTTAGAGCTAGCGATAACGTTGCAATAGCCATGCAGTCTGGTTTGTCAAATGACTTTCTATGGATTTGCCCACCAAGTTGCCGTAGCCTTGTCCACGGCTAACGTTTACACATAGCTACAGTAGTTAACTTGGACACTGTTAGTTAGCATGTAAAAACAGAGTTATGCTAACATGAATAATGTTAACTTATCTGAAGTCCTTTCAGAAATGTTTTAGCATAAGCTTGCCAAATAAACAGAATGTAGAAATCTTTCTTTTCTAGTAGCGTTAGCTACCCAATATGATTTCAAGTTTGAAAAGAGTTTACTAGCATGTCAGGTGGAGTTTCACTGACTAGCTAGCTTAACGTTAAACCACCATGATGGCACAGCATGCGTTCATTTTGTGAATTCACATTTCTGTCTTTGGTAACGGCGTTAGGTTTTGTAAGCATTGTGGCAATAATACAACGATGTGTTGACAGAAAATGTACTTTTAATACTTAAGCATTTTTAAAAGCAAGTACTTCAGTACTTTA
This sequence comes from Neoarius graeffei, assembly GCF_027579695.1. Classification (NCBI taxonomy): domain Eukaryota; kingdom Metazoa; phylum Chordata; class Actinopteri; order Siluriformes; family Ariidae; genus Neoarius; species Neoarius graeffei. Next base: position 47,636,087 of record NC_083595.1, on the reverse strand, counting down.
ACTTAAGTAAAAATTTGACTGGACAACTTTCACTTGTATCGGAGTAACATTTGACCAGTGGGAGCTGTACTTTGACTTAAGTAATGAAGTTGGGTACTTTGTCCACCTCTGGTTGGTAATGAATGGTGGCGTTGCAGTTGCCGCTTGCAGTTGCCTGGAAAAAAAGTGCTAGTAAAGCAGTGCTAGAGCAGTTTTGATGTTCTCTGTCCATTAGCCGATGACACATACCTTACACGCCAAAATTGAATGCTTTATTTTGTACACATCATAATTACAGATGACCTTCAGAATTTTCCACTGGGGAAACTCTTGGTTAAAGCAACCCCTGATTACAATTATTGCTTCTCAGTGTATACCTTCTCAGTGTGTCAGGGTACCGGACTACACTGTAAACCATTCAGTATGGCAGCACAGTGTAGTAATGAGTATTCAAAGGCCTACATGACACCTACATAAGCTGTTTATGACTACTAATAAACATTTTTCAGGGCTTACAGCAATATCATATCCATTCAGTTCAGGGGTCAAAAGTAATGAACTACGTGCACTACTTGAGTGTATTGTTCAGTATAAAGGCAAGTCTCATCTCGTCTCGTCTCGTCTTCTTCCGCTTATCCGGGGCCAGGTCACAGAGGCAGCAGTCTGAGCATGGGTATAAAGGTATGTAGTATAATTAAATCATAGCACATTTTATTTTTATCTTTTTTAAAGAATCTAAAACTAGACAGAGACCGTGACTAAAGTCATAGTAATTTGTGCTAGCTGACCTTTGTCAATTGAAGGTCAAGGAAAAGTTGCACCCTGCCACCCATAACAAAATAAAAAAAAACAAAAACTGATTGAAAAAAGTTAGGAAAATTGACAGAGTTATAAGTGATTGAAAAAAAAAAACAGTTTTCATGCATCATTCTGGATCAGTGATCCAGATCAGCACCAAAAGTCAGAGCAATGTAATTCAGCCCAGAGGTATTCTTCATGTCAAATCTGGTAATGATTGGTTGAAAACTGAGGGAGAAATAGCATCCTAAAAAAAATAAGATGATCTCATCTCATTATCTGTAGCCGCTTTATCCTTTTACAGGGTCGCAGGCCAGCTGGAGCCTATCCCAGCTGACGACGGGCGAAAGGCGGGGTACACCCTGGACAAGTCGTCAGGTCATCACAGGGCTGACACATAGACACAGACAACTATTCACACTCTCATTCACACCTACGCTCAATTTAGAGTCACCAGTTAACCTAACCTGCATGTCTTTGGACTGTGGGGGAAACCGGAGCACCCGGAGGAAACCCATGCGGACAACATGTAAACTCCACACAGAAAGGCCCTCGCCAGCCACGGGGCTCGAACCTGGACCTTCTTGCTGTGATGCGACAGCGCTAACCACTACACCACCAAAATAAGATGATGATAATAATAACAATAAAGTAGAAAGATCATGAGTGAAAGTCACAATTTGTGCTACTGCTGCTAGTGCAAATTAAAAAAAAAAAAGGATGTGCTTGATGCTGCATGAATGCATTAAAACATATTATGAATGTATTCATAAGTCAGTATAGGCTACATATGGCCATTATAGAAAGTATTAACAAAGATTATCGTATGTTTATGACAGGAATTGTGTGTGTCTGTGTATGTGTAATATATACAGTATATATATATATATATATATATATATATATATATATATATATATATATATATATATATATACACTGCATTTTTTTTCCTGAGCCTAGGGTTTGGTATTAATATTTGGTTCATCACATTATAAAAATGGTGCTTTATTTGATGCAACTTGACATCGAATTTAAGAAATTCAAGTCTTCATGACAGCTGACAGCTCTTCTAATAAATATTTATAAATGTAAGATCACATTTATTTTTATGATGCTTGTGTATTTTTTTTAATGAGTTCCTGTGTATTTATGAAGACAAGCGTTTAATTTTAACCACTATGGATAGCTATTCATGTGTTTTGATGGAAAAAAGAAATTCAATACATACTGTCAGCTTTAAATACAAACAAAACATTAATTAGCACAGGATTTCATGTAAAGTCCCATATGGATGTCTCCTTTAATCTCCTAAGAAAAGGGGGAAAAAAAAGGTCTGATGCATTAGTTTGCAATTATGTTTTCAATGATCGCACGGTAACATGCATGGAATTAATATAACATCAAAAAAATATTTCAAAGGGAGAGAGGGAAAAAGAGAAAGCCATTAAATTCCTGTCTCTCAGAATTACGTGCCCCAGGGGAATAAAGAAAAAAAAAATGGGAAGGGATGCAGAGAAAATGCAATCATATTTCTGCACACTTAATATTAGTATTCTGTGGTCATTATTTATTAAATTAGAAAAAAAGCCCAGTCCATTGGTTCCCTCAATGTACTCTGGGTAAATACATATAAAGCTTCTCCTTTAATGACATGAGTAAAAAGATTTCAAAATGCAACAAGTAATCTACCAAAAAACCTGCTGGGAGCTGGTCTGACTGAAAAGCCTGCTCTTTTTTTTTTTTAATCCAGATTCTTTTGATGCAATTTCCTTTGGCAGGGGAAAAAAAAAACACAGAAATGGAATTGAAGGTAAAGTTTTGCCTGCAGGAATCAAACAAAATGGCTTCAGCTACGCATTTCGTTTCACTTGCTCTCCCTCTATTGATATCGACATCAAATTGATGTGATATTTGATGGAAAAGGAAACCATTGAACTCCTCTTCATGCAAATCTCAGTGGTTTGTAGCCATAGTGGAAAATTGTATTTATTTTATTTCTCCTGAACTCAGCCAGTTATAATAACTATCGCTATTTTTGAGGAGGAAATAAAGCCATATGGACTGTTTCTAATCTGCAGTTTAAAGATTTTAACCAGAAAAAAACCCCACAAATTAACCATAAAGTGTGCATATTGGAAGCAGTTTAAAAGAAGTTTTGTCCTTATGGGTTTTGTGGTTGGAATATAGAACGTTGTTATTGTGATAAAATGACCCCGTGATAAACTATGAGAGAAATGCAGTGCCATTATCTGTGTCTGTATAGTGTTTAGTTCCAAATATTTGTATCTATATTCAGATTCAAAACCTGAAATGGGTGGGATCTAAACATTTATGAAAGTTAAAACCCTCCTGCTCATGCAACTTTTTGTTTGTTTTTGTTTGTTTGTTTTGTCTGTGTGACGACCACAAAAGTGTCACATTTGTGTTTGTGAAATAAGAGTAAGAAGAATTAAAGTCTTTTATTTGAATACAATTTAATGTGGCGGCACGGTGGTGTAGTGGTTAGCGCTGTCGCCTCACAGCAAGAAGGTCCGGGTTCGAGCCCCGTGGCCGGCGAGGGCCTTTCTGTGTGGAGTTTGCATGGTGTCCGCGTGGGTTTCCTCCGGGTGCTCCGGTTTCCCCCACAGTCCAAAGACATGCAGGTTAGGTTAACTGGTGACTCTAAATTGACTGTAGGTATGAATGGTTGTCTGTGTCTATGTGTCAGCCCTGTGATGACCTGGAGACTTGTCCAGGTTGTACCCCGCCTTTCGCCCATAGTCAGCTGGGATAGGCTCCAGCTGGCCTGCGACCCTGTAGAACAGGATAAAGCGGCTAGAGATAATGAGATGAGATGAGACAATTTAATATATTTTATTTTAGGAAAAAGTATCCCCATGAGTTTTACATTTCAAAGTGCTTTTCTTTATTCAAGGTGAATGCTGTGATGTTTGCTCCGGGCCAGCAGGGGGCGAGGGCGGGTGACAGGTTTATGTATGCGAACCGTGGTTCTTTTTTTCATTACTGCAAGAACTCGTGAATCTGACACGCTGTCTCCTCGTTTCTATCCTGCAACTTAGGAGTCAATCTGTTCAACACGGTGCCGTTGCTACGGTACCCGTTACATCTGCCTTGTGATTCAAGGCTTCTGATGAAAAACTAAAACTTGAAGGGGACTCGGTAGAGTGCGTACCTCCACCAAGCCATATGTTATCAACATCAAAATCAAATCACTGGAACCGAGGATAATACTAAAGATGTCCACCAACGTTCATCCAAATCCGTTCAGTAGTATTTGAGTTGCGTTGGGGAAAAAAATCCTGGATCCACATACATAGCCGCATCCGCATCAAAATCTAATCAATTGTTCCTTGGCTCACCTTTCCTCAAAATTTTATCAAAATCAGTTCACTACCTCTTGAGTTACTTTGAGAACAGACAAAAAAAAAACAGGAGGAGGTGAAAACATAACCTCCAACAACAAAGTTGGTGGATGTAAAAAGCCAAGTGTGACTCCTATCCATCATATATTTATTTGCATCTGTTTAGAAAACATGATCTGTTCAGTCCAAATAATGTGACCCTAAAACCATGGGGGAAGCCATGTTCTAATGGTTAGAGAAGCAGCTTTGGGACCAAAAGGTTGCCAGTTCAATTCCCTGAACCAGCAGGAATGGCAAGGCACCTAACCCCCAACTGCTCCCCAGGCTGCTCTGAGTGTGTTGTACGTCACTCTGGATAAGAGCATCTGCTAAATGCCTGTAATGCAATGCAAAACCAGACTACTTGTTGCTTTTACAATATGAACATTTACCTGTATAGCACGTAAATCAAGCGCAAGTGCACTAAAACCTGGCTGTTGTTGTCCGATCCCTTGGTCTTTACAACCTATTATATGTGGCAGCCTATAATTGAGGTCAATACAGAGTGCAAAAGTAAGTGACAGAGTGAGCGATTTGTCTCCCAGTCCATTTCACTCCATTGCCGATAAAACGAGAGGACTTTATGTATATGTGGACCTGAATTAGGGTGTTTTATATATATGTATATGTGTCAGTCCACCAGATTTTTATCTCAGATGCTCAGATTATGGATTTTGAGTTGTACCTGCTGTATTCCACTACCAAGCCTCCGTATGCAGGAAATACAAACCAAAGTGAAACTGGACTGATGGAAGTTACTGTAAATCTGACATGCAATTATGTGCACGCAACCCCAAATGGTCCATTTTCCAGGCAGAAAGCCTTCAAAATGTCCATGATGCCTGTGATGTTTCAGCTCGGTCTAAAGTGTATTTTTGGACCAGAATGACACGACTTTTACTATGGATTTGCAAAACATCTATGGGTAATTTAATCGGATCCCTTATTGATTGATTGCCACCATGCCAAATTCATTTTTGGCACCGTGCCAATGATGTCAGAATATTAGTCATCAGTACTCTGTTTCTAAGATGGGACCAACTTTAACCTGTACAAAATGTCAACAACAGTATCCGGTTATTTAGCACAAACGTCTTTGAGCACAAGTTCGAAAGTCTCTTAGCACAACTCTGTGTTCTTTAGCACAACTCTGGATTATGGTCACAATAATCGAAAAAAAAAATACTTATCTTGATATAGGAAGGGGTTTATTATGCTTGACTTTTCATTCTTTATCAAATTAGCAAATTGTAAATAATAAATATGATGCAATATAAGCTTAGCACTTTAAAAAAGACAAAACAATCCTGGAAGTTGGCTGTAGCGGTGTATAGTGTGTCAGGGTATGTGCTGTATTAAATAATTTGGAGGGAGGATTGGTGACTAACATACGGGTGACATCAAACATGGCGGTTTCAAGATGGCAGAGTGGGAAAATATGATTCCTCGTTTTTGATTGGAATCTCTGCAACTTTCATTTAAAAGAAATCCATCAAAACATCTTTAGACATGATCAGTAAGTATTCATGATAAAGATTAAGTGTTTTTGTATCTTGTGCTGAAGAACTTAGCGCTGTGCTAAAAGACTTTAGATTTGTGGTAAAAGATTTGTGCTAAAATACTTTTGTGCTAAATAACCGTAACCCTTACCAACAAAGCTAGAACTGTTGTTGATACAAGACAGCCAGTCATAAAATGTGTTTTTATTCTTTTGAACCTCTGAACATGCAGTGTTGAAAGAAGACATGGAGACCAGGACTCAGAATCAGTCAGGACAGTGCACGGTGGTGTAGTGGTTAGCACGGTCACCTCACAGCAAGAAGGTTCTGGGTTCGAACCCTGCAGCCGGCAAGGGCCTTTCTGTGTGGAGTTTGCATGTTCTCCCCGTGTCTGCGTGGGTTTCCTCTGGGTGCTCCGGTTTCCCCCAAAGACATGCAGTTAGGTTAGCGTGGGGCGGCCTTGGGCTGAGGTGCCCTTGAGCAAGGTACTGAACCCCTGACTGCTCCCCGGGCACTCTAGTGTGGCTGCCCACTGCTCTGTGTGTGTGTGTGTTCACTGCTTCAGATGGGTTAAATGCAGAGGATGAATTTCACTGTGCTTGAAGTGTGCATGTGGCAAATAAAGGTTTCTCATTCTTCAATGAATGGACACTGTCGAGTGTTGACTTGTTTCCGGTTCTGGACAGTAACTACACGGTAGTCATGTAAAACGAGTTCCTGTCTCACGTCCTCTAGAACCCTGAGGTGATTGAGGTGTTGAGGTATTGAGGTGATTATTCGTTGATAGCTACTGGATCAGCCAGCGAAAATGGTGCAAAGTATCGCATGCTTTTCAACACCGTTTCTACGCATTCTGTAAACAGAGCATCTGGTACAAAGATCCCATAGCGCAATACATACAGTGGGGCAAAAAAGTATTTAGTCAGCCACCAATTGTGCAAGTTCTCTCACTTAAAAAGATGAGAGGCCTGTAATTTTCATCATAGGTACACTTCAACTATGAGAGACAGAATGGGGGGAAAGAATCCAGGAAATCACATTCTAGGATTTTTAATGAATTAATTGGTAAATTCCTCGGTAAAATAAGTATTTGGTCACCTACAAACAAGCAAGATTTCTGGCTCTCACAGACCTGTAACTTCTTCTTTAAGAGGCTCCTCTGTCCTCCACTCGTTACCTGTAGTAATGGCACCTGTTTGAACTCGTTATCAGTATAAAAGACACCTGTCCACAACCTCAAACAGTCACACTCCAAACTCCACTATGGCCAAGACCAAAGAGCTGTCAAAGGACACCAGAAACAAAATTGTAGACCTGCACCAGGCTGGGAAGACTGAATCTGCAATAGGTAAGCAGCTTGGTGTGAAGAAATCAACTGTGGGAGCAATTATTAGAAAATGGAAGACATACAAGACCACTGATAATCTCCCTCGATCTGGGGCTCCATGCAAGATCTCACCCCATGGGGTCAAAATGATCACAAGAACGGTGAGCAAAAATCCCAGAACCACATGGGGGGACCTAGTGAATGACCTGCAGAGAGCTGGGACCAAAGTAACAAAGGCTACCATCAGTAACACACTACGCCGCCAAGGACTCAAATCCTGCAGTGCCAGACGTGTCCCCCTGCTTAAGCCAGTACATGTCCAGGCCCGTCTGAAGTTTGCTAGAGAGCATTTGGATGATCCAGAAGAGGACTGGGAGAATGTCATATGGTCAGATGAAACCAAAATAGAACTTTTTGGTAAAAACTCAACTTGTCGTGTTTGGAGGAGAAAGAATGCTGAGTTGCATCCAAAGAACACCATACCTACTGTGAAGCATGGGGGTGGAAACATCATGGTTTGGGGCTGTTTTTCTGCAAAGGGACCAGGACGACTGATCCGTGTAAAGGAAAGAATGAATGGGGCCATGTATCGTGAGATTTTGAGTGAAAACCTCCTTCCATCAGCAAGGGCATTGAAGATGAAACGTGGCTGGGTCTTTCAGCATGACAATGATCCCAAACACACCACCCGGGCAACGAAGGAGTGGCTTCGTAAGAAGCATTTCAAATTCCTGGAGTGGCCTAGCCAGTCTCCAGATCTCAACCCCATAGAAAATCTTTGGAGGGAGTTGAAAGTCCGTGTTGCCCAGCGACAGCCCCAAAACATCACTGCTCTAGAGGAGATCTGCATGGAGGAATGGGCCAAAATACCAGCAACAGTGTGTGAAACCTTGTGAAGACTTACAGAAAACGTTTGACCTCTGTCATTGCCAACAAAGGTTATATAACAAAGTATTGAGATGAACTTTTGTTATTGACCAAATACTTATTTTCCACCATGATTTGCAAATTAATTCATTAAAAATCAGATAATGTGATTTTCTGGATTTTTTTCTCATTTTCTCTCTCATAGTTGAGGTATACCTATGATGAAAATCACAGGCTTCTTTCATCTTTTTAAGTGGGAGAACTTGCACAATTGACTGACTAAATACTTTTTTGCCCCACTGTACAACCCTGATTCCAAAAAAGTTGGGACAAAGTACAAATTGTAAATAAAAACGGAATGTAATAATTTACAAATCTCAAAAACTGATATTGTATTCACAATAGAACATAGACAACATATCAAATGTCGAAAGTGAGACATTTTAAAATTTCATGCCAAATATTGGCTCATTTTAAATTTCATGACAGCAACACATCTCAAAAAAGTTGGGACAGGGGCAATAAGAGGCTGGAAAAGTTAAAGGTACAAAAAAGGAACAGCTGGAGGACCAAATTGCAACTCATTAGGTCAATTGGCAATAGGTCATTAACATGACTGGGTATAAAAAGAGCATCTTGGAGTGGCAGCGGCTCTCAGAAGTAAAGATGGGAAGAGGATCACCAATCCCCCTAATTCTGCACCGACAAATAGTGGAGCAATATCAGAAAGGAGTTCGACAGTGTAAAATTGCAAGGAGTTTGAACATATCATCATCTACAGTGCATAATATCATCAAAAGATTCAGAGAATCTGGAAGAATCTCTGTGCATAGGGGTCAAGGTCGGAAAACCATACTGGGTGCCCGTGATCTTCGGGCCCTTAGACGGCACTGCATCACATACAGGCATGCTTCTGTATTGGAAATCACAAAATGGGCTGAGGAATATTTCCAGAGAACATTATCTGTGAACACAATTCACCGTGCCATCTGCTGTTGCCAGCTAAAACTCTATACAGTAGTTCAAAGAAGAAGCCGTATCTAAACATGATCCAGAAGCGCAGACGTCTTCTCTGGGGCAAGGCTCATTTAAAATAGACTGTGGCAAAGTGGAAAACTCTTCTGTGGTCAGATGAATCAAAATTTGAAGTTCTTTATGGAAATCAGGGACGCCGTGTCATTTGGACTAAAGAGGAGAAGGACGACCCAAGTTGTTATCAGCGCTCAGTTCAGAAGCCTGCATCTCTGATGGTATGGGGTTGCATTAGTGCATGTGGCATGGGCAGCTTACACATCTGGAAAGACACCATCAATGCTGAAAGGTATATCCAGGTTCTAGAGCAACATATGCTCCCATCCAGACGACGTCTCTTTCAGGGAAGACCTTGCATTTTCCAACATGACAAGGCCAAACCACATACTGCATCAATTACAGCATCACGGCTGCATAGAAGAAGGGTTCGGGTACTGAACTGGCCAGCCTGCAGTCCAGATCTTTCACCCATAGAAAACATTTGGCGCATCATAAAACGGAAGATACGACAAAAAAGACCTAAGACAGTTGAGCAACTAGAATCCTACATTAGACAAGAATGGGTTAACATTCCTTGAGCAACTTGTCTCCTCAGTCCCCAGACGTTTACAGACTGTTGTAAAGAGAAAAGCGGATGTCTCACAGTGGTAAACATGGCCTTGTCCCAACTTTTTTGGGATGTGTTGTTGTCATTTTTGTCTTTAAATGATACATTTTCTCAGTTTAAACATTTGACATGTCATCTATGTTCTATTCTGAATAAAATATGGAATTTTGAAACTTCCACATCATTGCATTCCATTTTTATTTACAATTTGTACTTTGTCCCAACTTTTTTGGAATCGGGGTTGTACAAGAGTTGAGGAGAAATAGCCATAGTGATGTGTACTAGATTGATGTCTAATCATCTGTACATGGCTTTCACAAGTAATGTCTCTTTAAAAGTCACTGGAGTCTGGGAAACAGTGTCCAGTAAAGTGTAATACTCAATTTTCCAATATTGCATCCAAGATTTAATCTTTTATCATTGACAGTCTATTTTGGTGAACAGGTTCCTACAGTTTGTGTCCTTCAACTTTGCATGGTAAGAAATAGGGCTACAGTAGGAGCCCATTTCTGTCCCCAAGGTACAATCTACACTAATGTACCTCCGACAGCTCATTATTGGATCTCAAGGTAACTATGTGTACCTTTTTTCAAGGGCCAGAAAGGTACATGTATGTTCCCAATCAGTATATACTGTAAAGGGTAAAAATAAGTACCTTAGAGGGTACTGTTGTTGTATCACTAACAGTACAGTAATGTAGTTTATTTTCAGAGAGTGCTGTCATCTCATACCATAGATTGCAAACTAGCTGGAAGTTCGAGTCCAACATTTGCATCACAACTGCACTACTTCTAAGCTGGATTGCTCATTCACATTAACATTAACATTACACTGAACACTGCTGGAAAATGGTGAGTAATAAATTACAGCAGCAACTTCAGTAACAGTAATAATAATAATAATAATAATGGGAGGCACGGTGGTGTAGTGGTTAGCGCTGTCGCCTCACAGCAAGAAGGTCCGGGTTCGAGCCCCGTGGCGGGCGAGGGCCTTTCTGTGCGGAGTTTGCATGTTCTCCCCGTGTCCGCGTGGGTTTCCTCCGGGTGCTCCGGTTTCCCCCACAGTCCAAAGACATGCAGGTTAGGTTAACTGGTGACTGTAAGGTGGTGTTTACATTAGACCGTATCCGTCTCGTTTTCGTCGCGGATGCACTGTCCGTTCACATTAAAACGCCGGGAAACGACTCCACAGGCGGAACAACTTGAATCCGCCAGGGCCCACGTATTCAATCCTTTACGTATCTGATCTGGTGCTGTGTAAACGTTGAGAAACGAGGATACGCTGTGCTGAGCTCTAGCTGACGTCGTCATTGGACAACGTCACTGTGACATCCACCTTCCTGATTCGCTGGCGTTGGTCATGCCACGTGCTGACGTCGTCATTGGACAACGTCACTGTGACATCCACCTTCCTGATTCGCTGGCGTTGGTCATGCCACGTTGGTCATGTGACGCGACTGCTGAAAAACGGCGTGGACTTTCACTTCCTGCTATTTGTCCCGAATCACTGCTCATGCACTTCACTCGCGCGCTCTGTGAGCTGCGCAGGGCCGGAGTGCGCACCCTCCAGAGGGCACTCGCTGTTCAGGGCGGAGTGATTTGGAGCGCAGGATGCCTGCGGAGCTGAGCGTATCCGTGTATTGGCGTTGCTGTGTGCACGCGAATCATTTTAAAAACGTTAATCTGATGATCCGCTGATACGGTCTAATGTAAACACCACCTAAATTGACCGTAGGTGTGAATGTGAGTGTGAATGGTTGTCTGTGTCTATGTGTCGCCCTGTGATGACCTGGTGACTTGTCCAGGGTGTACCCCGCCTTTCGCCCGTAGTCAGCTGGGATAGGCTCCAGCTTGCCTGCGACCCTGTAGAACAGGATAAAGCGGCTACAGATAATGAGATGAGATGAGATAATAATTATAATATCAGAAATAACTAAAATGAAACAGCAATGAAAATAATAACAATAACACTAACAATAATTTAAAGAAAAAAACAGTAATATCAATAATAATAACTCCATTACTTCCATGTTGGATTGCTCATTACCACAACACCGAACACTAAAAATGAAGCTCTTTTGTTTTTCAGTGATAAAAGTTAACGAGTTTTATTATTAAGGTCATTAAAACTTTTCCTTTCCTATTAAACGTCCTTGTAAGTGCGCTAGCAAAATAACCCATGTGGCACACGACTGTTACTTCACACAGGAATAACAAAACTAGAGCCCAAACTAAAAAAAAAAAAAAAATCTTAGAATTAATAAACACTATAAGTATTTCAATATAAACGTATTTGATGCCTTTCAGGGTGGAGATTTCCTGTAAGTTGAATGATGAGGGATCATTTTAAAGATCAGGTGGGGGGTAAATACATATACACAGTCCTTTCCCTGTAATGTAGTTGGACATGCCAAGCTAAATAACATGCCTTTTAAATCACTATTATTCAGAGCGACTTACAGAAGTATCTTGTTATCTACTTGGAAAAGATATTTTCCACTGGTTCGCATCAGAGTCTAAAAATACCAGTGAGCTTCAATGCTGCCAGAAACAGAGGTCAGGAGATAAATATATGAAATAAATATGACTTTGGTTTTCTCTTTTTTAATGCATGATTAATGTTTATTTTAGACGTAAGTAGGGATTCATTGATACCAGTATTATTATATTATTGTGTTCTAGTCCAATACCATGCACATTTACTCATACTCAAACATTAAAAAAGAAATGCTTTGATAATATTTATTAGTTATTCCACGAAATCAAGTCGAGTCGATGACGCGCGTCGCTATAAGTCATGTACGACGAGATTGAGCGGAATAACTGATTTATTCTATCCACATACACTGGAGTTTGAGAAACGGAGCATTTTTATTTTGAAATTTTTGCAAATTTGATGAATAAAAACTTTATACAAAATGTCCAACAAAATAATTTCCGTTTAGAATGGAGACAAACCGGCGAAATGATGGTAGCAATTTGTGAAAAATGCTATAATAATAATTCTTTAAAAATTTATTTTAAAAATATGCATTCTTACCATGGAATACTTTTATTCCATATATATATTTTTTTTTGTATTTTGGGGGTTTTGTTTTCAAGTAGAGTTTTTATTTCATCCTTGGTTGGTTCAGCAACACGCTCCACCATTTTGTTTTTCTCGACTCACGGTATATGAGCTGATAGCCTAGTAGTACAGTAGCCAATCAGAGTGCATGATTGCTCATATCCAGTGAATGTGAATATAATAATATGTGATATCGGGTGACACGATGTGATATGATCCTCGTGTACATGTACGCTTTTGAATTAATCAAAAGACGATAGGAAATGACAGCGACCTGGATATTTTTCATGATTAAAGATGAAACATATGAAAGCAGACTGCAAAGTGTTTACAATAATACTGATAAAACATAAATTGTAAAAATAAAAACTTTGCATTAGTTCATTAGTAGCAAGAAAAATATTTCTGCAAACAGCACAAAGTGAGTAAAATTAGCAGAACTTACCGAGAATGCTGTTCTTGACGATCAGCTACTATTGGTTTTATGATAAAATATTCTGTTGCAATTTAAAAACAAAACAAAAAAACCTCACACTTTAGTTCCTTTACTTAGTTGTACAGAAGATCTTTAACACCGAAGGTGAAGTGAATATTGGCGATTATTATACATGCAGGACACTCTTTTGATGGAATAAAAATTATGTGTTCTATTCCCTTCTAGCGGGTTTCATTAATTTGGTTTGATAGCCTGCAATATTGTTCGCATATCACTTATCCTACATGTATTACATCACTCTACCCAATGGAGAATGAGCGTTGAATATGGTTTACGATATTGCATGGTTGTCAAGACAACATGACGTCACACGTCAGAGATGTAAAACTTCCGCGCTAGCAAGTGACTGTGACAATTTGTAAACAAACATGACCACTAGGTTTGCTTTGTTAAATACGGTTTAAAGCGCTAACCACTACACCACCGTGCTGTCCGAAAGGAATGTGTATGAATAATAATAATAATAATAATAATAATGGCTTTTTTTCATGGTCTATCAGATATATTCCATTCAGCTACTCGTCTTCAACTCGTTCAATATCATGCTCGCTGAATGGAATATATCTGATAGACCACGGAAAAAAAGCCAGCCAATATTATTTAAATAATAATCGAGACGAAGGGGCGGCACGGTGGTGTAGTGGTTAGCGCTGTCGCCTCACAGCAAGAAGGTCCTGGGTTCGAGCCCCGTGGCCAGCGAGGGCCTTTCTGTGTGGAGTTTGCATGTTCTCCCCGTGTCCGCGTGGGTTTCCTCCGGGTGCTCCGGTTTCCCCCACAGTCCAAAGACATGCAGGTTAGGTTAACTGGTGACTCTAAATTGACCGTAGGTGTGAATGTGAGTGTGAATGGTTGTCTGTGTCTATGTGTCAGCCCTGTGATGACCTGGCGACTTGTCCAGGGTGTACCCCGCCTTTCGCCCGTAGTCAGCTGGGATAGGCTCCAGCTTGCCTGCGACCCTGTAGAAGGATAAAGCAGCTAGAGATTATGAGATGAGATGAGATCGAGATGAAGTTGAGGTTATTATTCACCAATATTCACTGAGCCTGAAGTGGATAATTGTTTTAGTGTCAATACACAGGTTAGTATTTTAAAAAATGTATTTAAAAAAATTATTTCAAACTTCAAAAGCGGCATGCAAATGTAATAACGGCGCAGCGCAGACTTGTGTCACTTACTGTATCTACACGACTCACATAAAATACTTTGTTTTGAAATCGATAAAATAAATCACAATCCCACCTGACCTTTGAATAGTTTTAGACCAAACGTTGTCGCATCTTTGTTGCTTTTAGGAGCAGCGTTTTCTTTCATCATTTGCAATTCTTCCTCACTTATGGCAACAAAGTGATTGGCTGCCATTTTGTTGAGTCGCTCGAGGTGATTATTGGGAAACACTATGAATTTCTCGACCAATCAGCACGCAATTTTCTATCATCACCTCCGTATTTATACTAATTATATTTATTGTTAACCCTTTGATGCAAAACATATGCACACCCCTTCTAATGCACAAAATGGGTCAAAAATGACCCGCATTCATTTTCCAGGTTATTTCATGCTGACTGAGTTTTTCTTTGCTCTATCTTTTGAAATCAATTTATTTTATGATTGAATATTCCAAGTATTCTTTAAATATCTTGTTTTTAATTACCACAAATCATTAATTTAATTTTTTCTTTCCTACTTTATGAACAAAAATACTTTTTATATTACTACACATGGGTCATCCAAGTGTGATTTAAAATTAAATGTCTTAAAACTATAATAATAATTTGTTTCAAGTAATTACTGTAGCAGTGAATGGGGCCAGTTATTTATTTATTAACTATGTCGTTAGCTAAGCCAACTACAATAAAATTAGCTAACTAAAGTAGAATATGCCAACAGCTCGGTAGCTAATAGTAATTACTTGTAACTTTCTGACGAGTAATCGACTCACTCTCAAGGGAACCTAAACATAATAAATTTTTTTCTAAGTTAATGTTAGAACAATTGAAAAGCATTACTTCCATGTATTAGATGGGCAAAGGGCGCTGTGCTGAGCTGTGAAATGTCTGACACAAGCACAATTCACAGTTCCCACCAAACGCTGGAGTAAATGCATGCGGGTCGGTTCTGACCCATGTGTGTAAACTTGATGTAGAATTACAAAAGCTGTGCTCGTTCATAACTTAAGAAAGGAAAAATAAAAATGATGATTTGTGCTAAACAAAAACAAGATATTTACTGCATATTTGGAAAAGTAAATGACAAAATGAATTTATTTCAAAAGTATATCATAGAAACACTCAGCCGTACATGAAATAACCTGGAAAATGAATGCAGGTTGTTTTTGACCCATGTTGTGCATTAGAAGGGTAGTGATACAAAAAGGGTTTTTATTCAAAAAGTAAGAAAGGAAAAAATAAAATGAGGGTGTATGATGATCAAAAACAAGTTAATTTAGGAATACCTTGAATACTGAATGATGGAATTAATTTATTGCAAAGATATAGAAGATAAAAACTCAGCCGGGTCACTTTTGACCCATGTTTTGCATCAAAGGGTTAAGATTCTTACCTAGAGATCAGAAGGTTAGGAGTTTAAATCTCAGGATCTCTATTGATCTCAGTTCATGGATTGTATCCTCTCTGTCACAAAAGTAAGTCACTTTGGATAAAATGATCTGCCAAAGTTAAAGTTTGGTAAGATACTACATACAGAAAAATAAATTATCACCTGTGTATTTATACTAAAAAGAATGAACCTAGTAGCATAAGTGCATGAACACACTCGCGTGCGCACACGCATGCACGCACACACACACACATATGCACTTTTCATACGAACTTTTTAAACTGGCAAAATGTAAACAGAGCTAAATAAAATATTTTGTAAATTCCCTCACTGATTAAGACTAATAATCAGGCCTGAGTTTCCCAAAAGCATCACAGCACAAAGATCATTGTTAAATGGTAGAACGAGCAGCACAATGCATGCTCTCTCTCTCTCTCCTATTTAAGATGCTCTTAGCATTGGGTGCGTTTCCCAAAACACTTTCAGTGTTGTAGTCGAGTCGCTAAACCTCGAGTCCGAGTACAGTCTCGAGTCCTCAGTGCTCAAGTCTGAGTAAAGTCCAAGTCATTAAAAAAAATTTCAAGTCAAGTCCGAGTCGAGACCACTATTGATCCGAGTTGAGTCCAAGAACAAGACTCCAACCGCACCATGTGACGGTGGCTGTTTGTTTCAGCACCATTAACATTAGTTTGTTCCTGAACATGACGTATGAACAGGTGAATGTGCTTCTCTTTATCAGGGAGTGTGAAGTATTCTGTCAGAGATGGTTGGGAGATGGATGTAAGTGCAGAAGGTGCATTTATTAATACAAGTGAAGACAAATAAATGATCCAGAATGGCAGGCAAAATCGTAAAACAGTAAAACAGGCAACAGGTCGAGCGAGGCACAAACAGGCTATCGTAGACTCGGCAGAATCAAAGATGAGAAACAGGAAATCAGGGATCAGGAAACCAAACAAGGAAATAAGGCTCAGTAATGTATCAGCAACGCAACTCAATACTTCGCAAAGTAAGTGTGTTTTCACAGTTTTTTATATAGGTGTGCTGATTGCACCTTAATCCTGTGCAGGTGAGAGTCATTTACGGCGTGCATGTGAGAGCCACTTGGCACGCGCGCTGTCCGGAGCGCGCCCGAGAGTCTATCTGATGCACGCACCAAGGCGCGCAGGTGTGACACTCTTGCATGAAATTAGTACAAAAATTTATGTATATCTTATGCCAACTTATTATGGTATGTTATAAAAAATAAAGAAAAGATCAGAATCTTCATCTCTAATTTACGAGTCTGAATGCAGTTAACGTACGAGTCCAAGTCAAGTCATGAGTCCTTAAAGCATATACACAGAGCCATGGCCTCACTTTTGTTTATAAATGCCTTGAGACCTCAAGAATGACACAGGAATAGTTTTAAGCATTAACAATAAATCTAATATAGTAATTTTTATGATTAAAGTGATTCATATATGTAGGTAGCGGTCTGAGTGAATGACCTTGATGTCCGTAATGTCACCACAGGAAGTCTATCGGTCTCATCGTCATTTCCGCTTTGCTAAAACACAGAGCTGACTGCAACTCCGATCCTCCATTTTGAGCTAATTTATCGCCATGCCATGTAGATGTGTTGCTGGAGGGTGCAGCAACATGACAGAAGGTGGATTTATGTTGCAGTCATGACACAAGAATGTTCAAACTGCAAAGATTTGAATGCGTTTTATGAGAAGTTCATGGGCACATTGGGCGCCTACGAAGTGGTTTCTCCTCTGCTCTGCACATTTTACTGAAGACTCGTACGAAACCTCTGATCTGTTGATGAGCGTTGGCTATAAGCCCGTATTGAAAGAGGGTGCAGTACCGATAATTAAATAAAACTACAAGAAAAGGAAAGTATTTATTTATTTATTTTATTTTTTAAAGGAAAGTAGTTTAGTTGCACCAGTTCTACCGGAGTGAGCCGAGGGTTGTTGGTAAAACCCAGGATGGAACGGGACGTGACGTATCACTCGGGCAGTGACCTCCCCGTGGTTGTTGCTGAAACTGGTGACATCCCGTTCCATCCCGGGTTTTAGTAATTGCCTGAGCTGAGCAGTAATGGTGGAGTACTCAGTAATGGAGAATGAGTGGACTAGCCATCTTATTTCTAAAGTGGATATTGCTGCCATCTCATCCTTATGTAGAAGAAACGAATGAATGGAGAACTGAATGAACAACTGAAAGTCAGATTGTTTCAAAACAATCAGCCACAAGATCGGCCTTCAAGAAGCGAGAACACAGACGGGTAAGCTCCGACTCTCATTTGGATAAAAAAAACAACAAAAACAACGTTATCTACATGCATTTAGATTAATACATATAACTTGTATTGTGTGTTTAAGTTACCGGTATAAGATTATTTAATTTGCTTCAGAATGTGATTGTCTCAGTTCATCTGATTATTTAATGAGCCTTTTACATTTTATCAGTGAAAATGCATGCATGTACATGTATGTTGCACAAGTTATAACACCCATCTTGTTTTAATGAGAGTCAACCCACAATCAGTGAAGTCGAATCAGTCTTAGTTGAGCAAGTCGGTAACGGTATTTCTTACTTTCACTATAAATTTTTATTTATATGACTTTGGTCTATAGCTGTAAAAGGCCTCGGCCTTAAAACTGGTTCCTGCTGTGACGTCACACACTCAGGGCTGGCTGGCTCAGCAGGGCAGCTCGAATGCCAACTTTGTGGTCGATTTTAACTCTCAAAAAAATACACTGGTGCTTGAAAGTTTGTGAACCCTTTAGAATTTTCTATATTTCTGCATAAATATGACCGAAAACCTTATCAGATTTTCACACAAGTCCTAAAAGTAGATAAAGAGAACCCAGTTAAACAAATGAGACAAAAATATTATACTTGGTCATTTATTTATTGAGGAAAATGATCCCATATTACAGATCTGTGAGTGGCAAAAGTATGTGAACCTCTAGGATTAGCAGTTAATTTGAAGGTGAAATTAGAGTCAGGTGTTTTCAATCAATGGGATGACAATCAGGTGTGAGTGGGCACCCTGTTTTATTTAAAGAACAGGGATCTATCAAAGTCTGATCTTCACAACACATGTTTGTGGAAGTGTATCATGGCACGAACAAAGGAGATTTCTGAGGACCTCAGAAAAAGCGTTGTTGATGCTCATCAGGCTGGAAAAGGTTACAAAACCATCTCTAAAGGGTTTGTACTCCACCAATCCACAGTCAGACAGACTGTGTACAAATGGAGGAAATTCAAGACCATTGTTAGCCTCCCCAGGAGAGGCTGACCAACAAAGATCACTCCAAGAGCAAGGCATGTAATAGTCGCCAAGGTCACAAAGGACCCCAGGGTAACTTCTAAGCAACTGAAGGCCTCTCTCACATTGGCTAATGTGAATGTTCATGAGTCCACCATCAGGAGAACACTGAACAACAATGGTGTGCATGGCAGGGTTGCAAGGAGAAAGCCACTACTCTCCAAAAACAACATTGCTGCTCATCTGCAGTTTGCTAAAGATCATGTGGACAAGCCAGAAGGCTATTGGAAAAATGTTTTGTGGACAGATGAGACCAAAATAGAACTTTTTGGTTTAAATGAGAAGCATTATGTTTGAAGAAAGGAAAACACTACATTCCAGCATAAGAACCTTATCCCATCTGTGAAACATGGTGGTGGTAGTATCATGGTTTGGGCCTGTTTTGCTGCATCTGGGCCAGGACGGCTTGCCATCATTGATGGAACAATGAATTCTGAATTATACCAGCAAATTCTAAAGAAAAATGTCAGGGCATCTGTCCATGAATTGAATCTCAAGAGAAGGTGGGTCATGCAGCAACACAACAACCCTAAGCACACAAGTCGTTCTACCAAAGAATGGTTAAAGAAGAATAAAGTTAATGTTTTGGAATGGCCAAGTCAAAGTCTTGACCTTAATCCAATCGAAATGTTGTGGAAGGACCTGAAGCGAGCAGTTCATGTGAAGAAACCCACCAATATCCCAGAGTTGAAGCTGTTCTGTACGGAGGAATGGGCTAAAATTCCTCCAAGCCGGTGTGCAGGACTGATCAACAGTTACTGCAAACGTTTAGTTGCAGTTATTGCTGCCCAAGGGGGTCACACCAGATACTGAAAGCAAAGGTTCACATACTTTTGCCACTCACAGATCTGTAATATTGGATCATTTTCCTCAATAAATAAATGACCAAGTATAATATTTTTGTCTCATTTGTTTAACTGGATTCTCTTTATCTACTTTTAGGACTTGTGTGAAAATCTGATGATGTTTTAGGTCATATTTATGCAGAAATATAGAAAATTCTAAAGGGTTCACAAACTTTCAAGCACCACTGTATATATATATATATTTTAAATTCCCATTTATGCAGCATACAAGAGTCAAGGATGGAGATACTATCCACTCAGAAATTTATTTAAAAATAAAGGTTCTGCGAATCTCCTTTAAAATTAGGACACGAGTCCTGGACTCGAGTACCACAAGCCTGAACCCACCCCAGTTCAGTATACCGTATGGGTAAGTGAGTACCAAAAGCATGGATATGTACTCAGTCTGGGAGAAAATGGTATCAATGAGACATGTGTTTAAAGATTGTTGCTTTTATCCCTACTTTGGAAAGGAATTGAAAGTAACATATGGAGAGAATTTGAGGACTCTCAGGTTACCATTTCCTTTCTCAGTACATTCAGAGGAAATACTGTCGAATATGCGAATTATAACTACGTACATTACAGCAACGTCCAAAGAACTGCTCTTGGCTAGTAATTTGTGCACTTTACATTGCATCAGTGCCAAACTCACTGTCCTCATTCATGCCACAGAACAAATATTTTCTTGTTCTCTTGTTCTGTCTGTCTCTCTCTCTCTCTCTCTCTCTCTCTCTCTCTCTCTAACCTGCCAAAGCTGCTCCAATTAAATTCAGCTCAGTGCTAAAAGTGGGCTCTGGGCTTTCTACTTCAGCTCCAAAGCAGGGAACATCTTACAATGTCAGTGTCAGTGTGTTCTAAAGGAAGTGGCTCAAAGAGGATACAGCAGCAATGAGATCAACTTTTTCTTTTTTCTTTTTTTTTTAAAGTAAAACAAGTAACCCTTATCGAGAAGAGCATGCAATGTTATTCAAACTAATACAAATGGTGTGTGTGCAACATCATTTGCATAGGTTAATTAAAAGTAGTGTCCTACTTTCGGATTCCACTGACTACTACGGGACGAATACTAATGAAGATGCAAGTAATTTCAATTCACTTAAGAGTGTTCAGGGCCTTCCTGGAAATGTTATCGCCAAGACACTTTGTACGTTAAAATATTTCTAGCACCGTTATATAATAACTAACAAACAGACAGACAAATATGGTAGCAGTCGAAAGTTTGGACACACCTTTGAATTCTTTTTTTTTAATGAATTAAAAGTCACTTATTCATGTCTTAAAACCTCCTAGGGCTTAGTGGTCACATGCGTGGACAGCACTTTTTAGAAATTCGGAACAAGAATCCACATATGTGGACATACTTTTTCTCTAAAAGTACATCTTATCAAAAGATGATGCTTAGTTTTTATTCTAATCAGGTTCTAATAAGCCCAAATAGCAAAGAGAAATAAAAAATGCATGTAAAAAAAACAGCTTGGGCCTTAGGAGGTTAAAGTAATGATGGATGACGTTTCTCTTTACTTAGTTGAGCGGTTCTTGACATAATATGGATTACTACAGTTGTGGTGTTGAATAGAGCTATTTATTGTATTTATTGTTATTATTATTTTACTTACTCTTTGTTGATCTCAAACGCATGAAGAAGGCAAGAAACTCGTCCACTAATTAACTTTTGACGAGACACATCTGTTAATTGAAAAGCATTCCATGAAGCTGGTTAAGATAATGCCAATAGTGTGCAAAGTGTCATCAAGGTAAACGCTTGATACTTTTGAAGAATATAAAATATCAAACATATTTAGTTTTGTAACACTTTTTTTTTGTTTCCCACATCATTCCAGATATGTTCCAGATGTTATACCATAGTTTTGATGTCTTCAGTATTGTTCTACAATGTAGAAAGGAGTCAAACTACAACACCAGAACGTCAAGGACATAGTCGCTCATCTGACCTGCCATCAAAACAACCATGACGACCAAAACATCAAACAGAACTGAAATGTGACGATGTGAGAGAGGACCAACCTCCACGACAAACTGTTTACAACAGGGAAATCAACAAAGGACTAAATGTTGTTCCCCGAGGGAAGATCGACCCAAACCACCAATCAGAACTGAATTCGCATGATAAACGAGAGGAGATACATTTCTAGTCAGAAGAAAATGTGTTTAGTTGACCTAATTACTAATTTGTTAGCAAAAATTTGACAATACAACGACCAAGTTTTGTGCACAACGTCTAGTTCTTTCAAATAAAACAATTAGAACTGAAATCCATTGAGAACTGATGGAGGGAGGAGACACGATTTAACTGAAAATAAACAAAGTTGTAAACAAATTGTTTACAACAGGAAAATCAACGAACAAATGACCAAGTTTTGTTCCTCAAAGGAAGATCTACCCAAAACGTCGATCAGAACTGAAATCAGATGAGAAATGAGAGAGGAGATAAAACAAAATTCTAGTGAGATGCCTGGAAAATTGGGTAATTTGGCCTAATTAACTCGTTAGCAAAAAATTGGACAAAACAACAACTGGGTTTTGTGCGAATTGATGAGTTCTTTCAAACAAAACAATCAAGTCAAGTCTATTTGTATAACGTTTTTAACAATAAACATTGTCACAAAGCAGCTTTACAGAATTTGAATGAATTAAAACATGAGAATTTTATCCCTAATCTACTCACAAGATGAAAAAGCTTACTTAAGTTTTAAGAGTTAAATTCTTTGATCATAGTGTGTTCATGCAAGCTGCCTTTACACTACCGTTCAAAAGTTTGGGGTCACCCAGACAATTTTGTGTTTTCCATGAGAAGTCACACTTTTATTTACCACCATAAGTTGTAAAATGAATAGAAAATATAGTCAAGACATTTTTCTGGCCATTTTGAGCATTTAATCGACCCCACAAATGTGATGCTCCAGAAACTCAATCTGCTCAAAGGAAGGTCAGTTTTATAGCTTCTCTAAAGAGCTCAACTGTTTTCAGCTGTGCTAACATGATTGTACAAGGGTTTTCTAATCATCCATTAGCCTTCTGAGGCAATGAGCAAACACATTGTACCATTAGAACACTGGAGTGAGAGTTGCTGGAAATGGGCCTCTATACACCTATGGAGATATTGCACCAAAAACCAGACATTTGCAGCTAGAATAGTCATTTAGCACATTAGCAATGTATAGAGTGGATTTCTGATTAGTTTAAAGTGATCTTCATTGAAAAGAACAGTGCTTTTCTTTCAAAAATAAGGACATTTCAAAGTGACCCCAAACTTTTGAACGGTAGTGTATGTGATTAAATAATAACGATGAGCTACTGTGTTGTGTTTTCAGCTTATTGCAGCATTTCTGGTTTTGCAGGAGTTTTATCAATTTGCAGCCTGCGTTTCTCCAAAACTGGTGTCTTTTGTCTGTCTGTTGCATCTGCTTTCCGTATTTGCATGTTTTTTTTTTTTCCCTGTCTTTGCAGTATATTTTCACTCTTGGCATGCTGGAACTTCATGACCAATAAAACATCTATCACAGTTCCATCCATCCTACGAGTCCAGATTTTAACAAAGTCTTGAGAAGGGGGTCAGTACCGTATGTGTGTTTATGTATGTATCCTCAAACACACACACACCCTTTTCTTCCTTTACCAATCAGAACAGAAGTAACTCAAAGAGTAGGGGTGTACAAACTTTTGACTGGTACTGTAAATAAATAAATAATCCAAACAACAGTAACAGTACAAGGCAGAAGAATAACCACAACAATAAGAGCAATAACAACAGCAACAACGATCATGATGATGATGATTACAATAATAATATAACTCTTAATAAACAAAAATAAATCTGAAGAATAAACACTCTGGAACTGAAGCCCTTCTTTACTCACATTAAGTAATAGTTTCAAGTAATTTATATGAAATCTCATTATTAATGTAGAATCTGAAAGAAACCATGCTTCCAAATATTGTTTTCTCACATCCCCTCATCAGCTCGTCCTTGTTGTTTCCCCTTTGGGGAACGTCCATCTCCGTCTCAAGGTCAATTTCTCTACGATTGCTCAAATGAAGTTTGTAAAATGAGCTTTTGGCAGCTCAAGGGATCAAGTTAACATTATTGTAGCATTCAGGAGCAAAACCTCGCCAAAAGGCATCACAGTATGATACATACAGTTTCATTTTCAGAACAGTGGGAAAAAAAGTAGTCAAGGTTGTTACAAGTACCATTTAATAAATAAAAAAAGAAAGAAGGGGCGGCACGGTGGTGTAGTGGTTAGTGCTGTCGCCTCACAGCAAGAAGGTCCGGGTTCGAGCCCCGTGGCCAGCGAGGGCCTTTCTGTGTGGAGTTTGCATGTTCTCCCCGTGTCCGCGTGGGTTTCCTCCGGGTGCTCCGGTTTCCCCCACAGTCCAAAGACATGCAGGTTAGGTTAACTGGTGACTCTAAATTGAGCGTAGGTGTGAATGTGAGTGTGAATGGTTGTCTGTGTCTATGTGTCAGCCCTGTGATGACCTGGCGACTTGTCCAGGGTGTACCCCGCCTTTCACCCGTAGTCAGCTGGGATAGGCTCCAGCTTGCCTGCGACCCTGTAGAACAGGATAAAGCGGCTAGAGATAATGAGATGAGATGCAAAAAGAAAGAAATGTGCTGTAAGTTAGGTTCTATCTATATATACTATAAATATCTATATGGACATTGATTTTTATTTCTATAAAAAAGATACGTTCTTACCATCAAATAGTTTTATTCTACATTTTGTTGCTTTTTTGTATTTTGGGGGGTTTTGTTTTCGAGTAGAGTTTTTATTTCGTCCTCGGTTGGTTCAGCGACATGCGCCGCCATTTTGTTTTTCTCTACTCATGGTTTTTGAGCTGATATCCTAGCAGCAGAGTAGCCAATCAGAGCATGTGATTGCTCATATCCAGTGAATGTGGCTAGAATAATAAATTATAACACTGGAGCTGGGCGGCACGGTGGTGTAGTGGTTAGTGCTGTTGCCTCACAGCAAGAAGGTCCGGGTTCAAGCCCCGTGGCTGGCGAAGGCCTTTCTGTGCGGAGTTTGCATGTTCTCCCCGTGTCCACGTGGGTTTCCTCCGGGTGCTCCGGTTTCCCCCACAGTCCAAAGACATGCAGGTTAGGTTAACTGGTGACTCTAAATTGAGCGTAGGTGTGAATGTGAGTGTGAATGGTTGTCTATGTGTCAGCCCTGTGATGACCTGGCGACTTGTCCAGGGTGTACCCCGCCTTTCGCCTGTAGTCAGCTGGGATAGGCTCCAGCTTGCCTGCGACCCTGTAGAACAGGATAAAGCAGCGAGAGATAATGAGATGAGATGAGAACACTGGAGCTCAGCTCCACATCACATCAACCTGTTTAATACCTGTATAGCCATTTGACATTTGTGAGTGAAAACCTTCTGGCTCAATGACATCAAAGTAAACAAATGTAAGACAAAGCCTTATAATATACAGTACCAGTGAAAAGTTTGGACACCCCTACTCATTCATAGGGTTTTTCTCTATGTATTTTGTATTTCCTACACTGTAGCGCAATACTGAAGACATCAGAACTATGAAATAACATATGGAGCATATATGGTAAACAAAAAACGTGTAAAAAATATTTTTGATATTTTAGAGCCTTCAAAGTATTCAGCGTTTACCTTGATGATGCTTTGCACACTATTATCTTAACCAGCTTCATGAGGTAGTCACCTAGAATGCTTTTCAATTAGCAGGTGCCTCGTCAAAAGGTAATTAGTGGACGAGTTTCTTGCCTTCTTAATGAGTTTGAAATCAAACAGTAAATAATAAATAATAAATATACTAAATAGCCCTATTTCACAACTGTAGTAATCCATATTATGTCAAGAACCTCTCAACTAAGTAAAGAGAAACGACATCCATCATTACTTTAAGACATGAAGTGACTTTTAATTCATAAAAATAAAGAAAAAAATGTTGAATTAGAAGGTGTGTCCAAACTTTTGACTGCTACAGTCTGGTCTTGTTATGTACAGTATACAGTGGTGCTTGAAAGTTTGTGAACCCTTTAGAATTTTCTATATTTCTGCATAATTATGACCTAAAACATCATCAGATTTTCTCACAAGTCCTAAAAGTAGATAAAGAGAACCCAGTTAAACAAATGAGACAAAAATATTATACTTGGTCATTTATTTATTGAGGAAAATGATCCAATATTACATATCTGTGAGTGGCAAAAGTATGGGAACCTTTGCTTTCAGTATCTGGTGTGACCCCCTTGTGCAGCAATAACTGCAACTAAGCGTTTGCGGTAACTGTTGATCAGTCCTGCACACCGGCTTGGAGGAATTTTAGCCCATTCCTCCGGACAGAACAGCTTCAACTCTGGGATGTCGGTGGGTTTCCTCACGTGAACTGCTCACTTCAGGTCCTTCCACAACATTTCGATTGGATTAAGGTCAGGACTTTGACTTGGCCATTCCAAAACATTAACTTTATTCTTCTTTAGCCATTCTTTGGTAGAACAACTTGTGTGCTTAGGGTCGTTGTCTTGCTGCATGACCCACCTTCTCTTGAGATTCAGTTCATGGACAGATGTCCTGACATTTTCCTTTAGAATTCGCTGGTATAATTCAGAATTCATTGTTCCATCAATGATGTCAAGCTGTCCTGGCCCAGATGCAGCAAAACAGGCCCAAACCATGATACTACCACCACCATGTTTCACAGATGGGATAAGGTTCTTATGCTGGAATGCAGTGTTTACCTTTCTCCAAACGTAGCGCTTCTCATTTAAACCAAAAAGTTATATTTTGGTCTCATCTGTTCACAAAACATTTTTCCAATAGCCTTATGGCTTGTTCACGTAATTTTTAGCAAATGGCTGATGACCTGCAATGTTCTTTTTGGAGAGCAGTGGCTTTCTCCTTGCAACCCTGCTATGCACAACATTGTTGTTCAGTGTTCTCCTGATGGTAGTCTCATGAACATTAACATTAGCCAATGTGAGAGAGGCCTTCAGTTGCTTAGAAGTTACCCTGGGGTCCTTTGTGACCTCGCCGACTATTACATGCCTTGCTCTTGGAGTGATCTTTGTTGGTCGACCACTCCTGGGGAGGGTAACAATGGTCTTGAATTTCCTCCATTTGTACACAATCTGTCTGACTGTGGATTGGTGGAGTCCAAACTCTTTAGAGATGGTTTTGTAACCTTTTACAGCCTGATGAGCATCAGCAACGTTTTTTTCTGAGATCCTCAGAAATCTCTTTTGTTCGTGCCATGATACACTTCCACAAACACGTGTTGTGAAGATCAGACTTTGATAGATCCCTGTTCTTTAAATAAAACAGGGTGCCCACTCACACCTGATTGTCATCCCATTGATTGAAAACACCTGACTCTAATTTCACCTTCAAATTAACTGCTAATCCTAGAGGTTCACATACTTTTGCCACTCACAGATATGTAATATTGGATCATTTTCCTCTCTAAATAAATGACCAAGTATAATATTTTTGTCTCATTTGTTTAACTGGGTTCTCTTTATCTACTTTTAGGACTTGTGTGAAAATCTGATGATGTTTTAGGTCATATTTATGCAGAAATATAGAAAATTCTAAAGGGTTCACAAACTTTCAAGCACCACTGTAAGAATCATGTATAAATACAACTTTTCTCAGTGTAAGATCTTCCCGTCATGCATCTGGCTTGCCCTGTTGTACAGAAACAGTACATTTCCTCATGATGCCTCACCATCCACTATGCATGTCATGCATTACTCACTGCAGCCTTGCATTAATATGAGATAAAACATCATGAGTTAGACATAAATGTTTATCATTTTTAGGTTGTACAGTCTGATGTGTCAGCATAATATGTGCAAATGGGATATAAAACATAGTCGGATTTAAACACGTAAAAGTGAGTAGTCATGAGTAGTTTAATGTTTATCAGAATAATTGCTTCCAGGATTTCTCAACACGATTGTGTATTTACATACTTAGTATTGATACAACTAGACAGGTCCGGACATTCACTTCTGGATGAACTTATAAGGTTTATACAGTAAGGCAGAGGGTGGGGTGGGGGGTGGACTATAAATTCACATCACCCAGAGGCCAAGTTCAACGCTTGTCCAGTCCTGTCATGTTTGCCTGGTAACCCAATTAACTGAAGAGCTGAAAAGTTGTAACAAAGGTGATTTAAAGCAATTAACCAGGAAACAACGGTTTTTCTGAGGTCCTCAGAAATCTCCTTTGTTCGTGCCATGATACACTTCCACAAACATGTGTTGTGAAGATCAGACTTTGATAGATCCCTGTTCTTTAAATAAAACAGGGTGCCCACTCACACCTGATTGTCATCCCAGTGATTGAAAACACCTGACTCTAATTTCACCTTCAAATTAACTGCTAATCCTAGAGGTTCACATACTTTTGCCACTCACAGATATGTAATATTGGATCATTTTCCTCAATAAATAAATGACCAAGTATAATATTTTTGTCTCATTTGTTTAACTGGGGTCTCTTTAGCTACTTTTCGGACTTGTGTGAAAATCTGATGTTTTAGGTCATATTTATGGAGAAATATGGAAAATTCTAAAGGGTTCACAAACTTTCAAGCACCACTTTATTGATAGAAATGACTCTGCCACTAGGTGAGCTAGCAAACTGGATAGTTAACTAGCAAGATGCTAGTTCTTTCTTCTTATTATTATTATCTCATCTCATCTCATTATCTGTAGCCGCTTTATCCTGTCCTACAGGGTCGCAGGCGAGCTGGAGCCTATCCCAGCTGACTACGGGCAAAAGGCGGGGTACACCCTTGACAAGTCGCCAGGTCATCACAGGGCTGACACATAGACACAGACAACCATTCACACTCACATTCACACCTACGGTCAATTTAGAGTCACCAGTTAACCTAACCTGCATGTCTTTGGACTGTGGGGGAAACCGGAGCACCCGGAGGAAACCCACACGGACACGGGGAGAACATGCAAACTCCACACAGAAAGGCCCTCGCCGGCCATGGGGCTCGAACCTGGACCTTCTTGCTGTGAGGCGACAGCGCTAACCACTACACCACCGTGCCGCCCATTATTATTATTATTATTATTATTATTATTGTTATTAGCATGATTGCTGGTTAGTTGGCCAGTATGATTCTCCACATAGTATGAATTTCTATGCAAATCACTTTTTGTGCTGGTTAACAAGGGTAAGTATATATCAGGTTAAATTAAGAAAAAGGGGGAAAAAAAGAGCTTTATGCTACACATTCTTGTTTTTGTGCTGCAAGTGGGCATTTTTATAATGCATATAACGTACAATGTGGGCGGCACGGTGGTGTAGTGGTTAGCGCTGTCGCCTCACAGCAAGAAGGTCCGGGTTCGAGCCCCATGGCCGGCGAGGGCCTTTCTGTGCGGAGTTTGCATGTTCTCCCCGTGTCCGCGTGGGTTTCCTCCGGGTGCTCCGGTTTCCCCCACAGTCCAAAGACATGCAGGTTAGGTTAACTGGTGACTCTAAATTGAGCGTAGGTGTGAATGTGAGTGTGAATGGTTGTCTGTGTCTATGTGTCAGCCCTGTGATGACCTGGCGACTTGTCCAGGGTGTACCCCGCCTTTCGCCCGTAGTCAGCTGGGATAGGCTCCAGCTTGCCTGCGACCCTGTAGAACAGGATAAAGCGGCTACAGATAATGAGATGAGATGAGATAACGTACAATGTACTTTTGATACTATATGGGTGTAATAAAAAACATCTAAGCACTAATATACAAATGCTTTTATTGTTACTTTATTATTTGTTCATATGATTTATTATTTTTTATTGTTAGAGCATTGAGACTCTGTGAAATGCTTTGAAATAAATTATTATTATTATTATTATTATTATTATTATTATTATTATTATTATTATTATTAAAACATGATGGAGTGCAATACATGGTCAATGTGCCATATAACTTTTCTTTTTTTCTTTTTTTTCTTGAACTGCTGTGTTTTGGTGCTTTTGTCGATGTACATCATTAATTAGCTGATTGACTGAAACCTATTTAACATCTGTGTCACAGCAGCAGAAACAAACCCATTCAGTGCTTCAATCTATCTGACATGCAGTAAAAAAGGAAAGAAAAAAAAAGAAAAATTGCTTTGGAAAAGCTATTATATGTCCAGATAATTTTCTAGAGCAGTTTTATTAATGAGTGGATGTGATAGATAGATGGATGTGATGGATCGTCTCTGCGAATATGGCAGTATAATGTAAATAAAGCATGATGTGACATGTTATGTGATGACACACACTTTTTAACCTATGATGAGAAATATGACAGATCAACAGTGACCTGAATGCACCAGAAAGATAATTGCCAGAAGACCGTTGTAGCTTTAATGTGCTACAATATAAAGTACAAGCAGGATATTATGAGGGGTCTATACTCCCTCGCAGAGAGCTTACTCCCATTTGGCTCATTTAAATCGCATCTATAATGCGCTCCTGCCGAGGCCATCGTTTATTAAGTCTTGCGGCAATTACAATGGAACAGCTGCTGCACACAGATGCCTGTGTGAAACTTTGCTGTAAAGTTGTACGTGCACATTAAAGCTCAATCGCTCTCGCTGTATAACGTATGAAGCACAGTATATACAACGCAGCCGTATTCTATAAATCAACAACATAAATCCTAAACTTATGCTTCAAAACATGGAATATGGTCTTTTGGACATTACGTTGAAATATTGCATTACTACCGAGTATAGTGCAGAAATGACTTTGGGAGCTTCTATGTGCAGATTATTGCCACTGTTTTGCTTGAATATACTGTACACGAATACTGCAACTCATTCTTTAAAACTGCTTTTACAGTGTACATTGTAATTCAACTCCAACAGGCACATTATTGATGTTTTCTCTGCAGAGTTACCTTTTTTTTTCCAACAAGTAAATCCTAATAGGCGCCGAGAAATATATTTGTACTAAAAAAAACTAGTGTATGGTGGGCTTTTTTCCCCCATAAAAGAAAAGTTCAATGTTGCATAATATGCGACAGAATATTGACCAGTAGGGCGGCACGGTGGCGTAGTGGTTAGCACTGTCGCCTCACAGCAAGAAGGTTCTGGGTTCGAGCCCCGTGGCCGGCGAGGGCCTTTCTGTGTGGAGTTTGCATGTTCTCCCCGTGTCCGCGTGGGTTTCCTCCGGGTGCTCCGGTTTCCCCCACAGTCCAAAGACATGCAGGTTAGGTTAACTGGTGACTCTAAATTGACCGTAGGTGTGAATGTGAGTGTGAATGGTTGTCTGTGTCTATGTGTCGGCCCTGTGATGACCTGGCGACTTGTCCAGGGTGTACCCCGCCTTTCACCCGTAGTCAGCGGGGATAGGATCCAGCTTGCCTGCGACCCTGTAGAAGGATAAAGCGGCTAGAGATAATGAGATGAGATGAGATGAGATATTGACCAGTATACATTTGTTGGGTTAACCTTTTCAGCCCTAGGGTGCTGGGAGGTGTGGCTCGCTGAGACAGACACACCCAAAATTAATCAAAAATAGTGCCACAATTATCCGGTCAATATACATTATTTTTGGTCTGTAAGGATATCTAAGAGCTCAGAGAACATATTTCCAGTGTCAGTAACATTGGGACTGTTAGTGTACCTAAGTAAATTGTGATAAACCAACGGATAACACCATGATAGCAATGGACAGAGATGCCACTTTTTTCATTCAGCAACACTGTGACTACAGCTGGACCATCCATCCATCCATTATCTGTAGCCGCTTATCAGATAATTGTACAAGGTCACAGGCAAGCTGGAGCCTATCCCAGCTGACTACGGGCGAAAGGCGGGGTACACCCTGGACAAGTCGCCAGGTCATCACAGGGCTGACACATAGACACAGACAACCATTCACACTCACATTCACACCTACGCTCAATTTAGAGTCACCAGTTAACCTAACCTGCATGTCTTTGGACTGTGGGGGAAACCGGAGCACCCGGAGAAAACCCATGTGGACAGCTTGCAAACTCCACACAGAAAGGCCCTCGTCGGCCGCTGGGCTAAAACCCAGGACCTTCTTGCTGTGAGGCGACAGAGCTAACCACTACACCACCATGCCGCCAGCTGGACCATACATACTACAAAATTTTAGTAAGTACTGACCTTACCAAAACAGCATTTTTTAAAACTTTTTACCAGTAGTCAATTATACTGTAGTAGCGTTCTATTGGACCCATTACCGGGTCTGTTGGGTTCTAGTCCATCCATCTTCTATACCGCTTATCCATTGTAGGTCACAGGTGAGTTGTAGCCAATCCCAGTTTACACCCTGGACAGGTCACCAGTGTATTACAGTATTAACACATCCATCCACAGTTGGCCTAATCCACATGTCTTTGGACTATAGGAGGAAACCAGAACACCCAGAGGAAACCCACATAGGCATGAGGAGATTATGCAAGCTAATTCCACACAGAAAGGCCTCAGTCAACCAGCAAGTTCCAACCCAGAACCTACTTACCGTGAAGCGACCTTGCTAACCACTACACCATAACGTAACTTCAGTTAAAGTAAAACATTTCCAAATGTCTCTTCATTTTAATTCCAGAATAAAACACTTGGAAGTGTGGTGGTGTAGTGGTTAGCCCTGTCACTTCACAGCAAGGAGGTTCTAGGTTTGAGCCCAGTGACCAACAGGGGCCTTTCTTTGTAGAGTTTGCATGTTCTCCCTGTGTCTACATGGGTTTCCTCTGGGTGCTCTGGTTTCCTCCACAGTCCAAAGACATGCAAGTTAGGCTACTTGGTCCCTGCCTCTCACCCATAGTCAGCTGGGATAGGCTCCAGCTTGCCCGCGACCCTACCCAGGATAAGTGGTTACAGGTAATGGATGGAATAATGGAAAAAACACTTGGAGGTGTGCTGTTGAGGAGGCTATGGACTGAAGGTTAGAGAAGCAGCCTTGGGCCCAAAGGGATGCTGGTTCAATTTGTGGGACCGACAATAGAAAATGTGAGAGGAGTTGAGTGTATGAACAGCACCCTTTGTATCATGAGCAAGACATCTAACCCCCAAATGCTTTCTGGATGCTGTAGCATTTCTGCCCACTGCTCTGGGCATGTGTGTTCACTGCTTCAGATGGGTTGAGTGTACATGTGATGAAATAAGGGTTTCTTTCTTTCTTTCATTTTTGTTCTTCTTCTGTTATAGGAAAATGATCAACATTGATGTGGCCTGAAAAGATCCTGATACATGTTTATTTCTGTAATATCTCACAAAATATCAGGCCATTCTGTCGCTAGGAAGTTATTTAATTTGATGGGATCCCTGAGCAAATAACATGCATGAAATCGTTCGCTTCATGCAGTCAAGCAGACAGAGGAAGTCCGTGTGCACATGCGCAGGTTTACCTTCTTCTTCTTCTTTTGGGTTTTACGGCAGCTGGCATCCACAGTGTTGCATTACTGCCATCTACAGGTTTACCTTTGAGCGTGCACTGACAGTTCCATCATTCTG
Source organism: Neoarius graeffei (assembly GCF_027579695.1). Taxonomy (NCBI): domain Eukaryota; kingdom Metazoa; phylum Chordata; class Actinopteri; order Siluriformes; family Ariidae; genus Neoarius; species Neoarius graeffei. The sequence continues at coordinate 47,602,798 of NC_083595.1, read as the reverse complement.
TCGCTAAACGAACAGCTGATCACACCGAGATGCTCGCTGACCGCCGATATTTATTAGTTTGGTCCTGCGTTTCCTTTCCTTTGCATATAACATAACGTATTTTCTTCTCGCTTTCTGTTACTGTAGTCGGTCTTTCACGTTTCATTCGCACACTCACGTCCTCCATTTTTCTCTCCTGTTTCAAATTTGTATCCCACAATGCCTTGGGCGACCGGGGAAAGCCCACCACGTGATGCATGACATAGTATCTTGAATCGGGTCATGGTGAAGCAGGAAAAAATAGCAGAGAGTTTAGGGCCACGTGGAGATAAATTCATTAATTGTTCTATTTAAAAATAAAAACTAATAAAATTAGAAGTCTGTGATTCGAATTCAGTAGCTTTCGGTCCACTAAACAAAAATAACTAGGTGTTGGGGAAAATTCCTTTTATGACCTACACTTGAAAAATTTGAAAGGCAGTCTACCGTTAATGTTGTTTCTTATTCACTTTTGTATTAGTGCTGTCAAGCGATTAAAATATTTAATTGCGATTAATGTCACGACTGTCATGGTTAACTCGCGATTAATCGCAATTTAATCGCACATTTTGTCACATGAAAAACCATTGTAATTCTCTTATCAGCATAAAAAAGTGAATGGGCTTGCTCACCGTTCGAACTACGGGGGTACTCGGGGGATCCGAGATCCCCTGAAACAGACATGAGATCCCTTGAAAACATGACTTGGGAAATGTTGGGGGGTCTCTAAAATATTGTCAAAATGATGTTTATTGACATAGCAATCGTGTGTAACGGGAAGCATTTGCATATCCGAAGTGAGCGCGCGATGGAGAGCCGCGCTCTGAGACAAGCACAAGCACCCCCCCAAGGGAACAAAGGGACCCCCTGAAAATATCGGTATAGTTCGAACACTGGTTGTACCAATGTTTTTTTTTTTTTTTTTTTATTGCAGAGCATAACACGTCTTGCCACAGCCACTGCAAAGTGGGGCTGGAACCGCCGATGGGAAAACGAAACCTAAGCCGAACAACCTGGCTCTTCGGGGGAGGGCAGAGGACTCTGGCTGTGCGGGGCGTGGCATCATGTCACAGAGCGTTAATCTCGCGATAAAAAAATTATCGCCGTTAAAATTGAGTCAAGTTAACGCGTTAATAACGCGACATTTTTGACAGCACTATTTTGTATTAATCTTTTTTATCAATTTTTTTATGATCCACTATACAAATCTGTCACTCCTTTCCTTTCCTTTCCTTTAATCAGCTGATTTTGAGCAAATGCTGCAGTAGTAATGAGACGGCCAATGAATAGCAAATATCTAAATTAAAAAAAAAAAATCTCATGGGCTAAAATCAGATGAGAGATTGAAGTGTAAACATATATTCAAATGGAAGAAAAGTAAAAGAGTTCTCTCTTTTCCCATTTCTCACACTCACATAGACACAATCCATAAATTATTCAGCAGACACATAATTTAACTTTAGCCATGTTGTTTCATCTTGAAGTCTTTCATCTGTTCCATTTCACTGGATGGGCCATTTTAGCACATTCTTTAGCGTGAAACAGCACAGCACTGGTGAAAATGAACCCTTGATATGCTGCAATGCAGATAGCACTTTTCATCATTCTGATAGATATGCAGGGAAAATGACGACTCTCGCTCAGTTCCTTCTCTCAGGTTTCTGCTCCCTACAGCCATAAGTACCATTAAACACAATCTCTTTTGCTCTTTTGTCTATCTCTCTCTCTTTCTCCCCTTTTTTTCCTGCTTGACAGTTTCATATGCTCTAAAATTCATGACCTCATCAGAATGTCGAAATTGATTTAACCTGCACTCAACCAAATCTGCACACTTTATTCTGTCGGGAGTTGCTCTACTGTATGTGCTAGATTTAGATTTTTTTTTTTTACACAAGACTGTCAGCTTTAAACCAAACCACAGTGAGAAAATGCAATAATCTTTTAATATCATGTTGCAATGACAAAGAGAGAATGTAATTATAATATGGCATATATTCGAGACTAAAATGATTCGCAATCTTATTAACATTGCATAACTAATACTAATAATAATACTCATAATTTTAGAATGAAAAATTAATTAGCTGATGATTTGTAAAAGCCGCAGAGTGATTAGTAATAGTCATTATTGTCTCAGCGTTTGTCATGTGAAATACTGAAATAATTATCCTAAAATTGTTTACAAGCAACATGAATAGATTATTCATAATATATTATGAATTTATAGAAAAGTGGGATAGAAATGTGAATTACACCTGGGCTATTAACCTTTTAAGCCACCTTTTTAACCATTTATTGTTACTTTTCATGTAGTGATACCTCCAAGTTCCTATTATTGCTTATGTTAAAGCAGCTATTTAACAATTATTCCGTGAAATCGAGTCGTACATGAGCTGATAGCTGATGAGGCGCGTAGCACTGAGTTGGCTATAAGTCATGTACGATGAGATTGAGTGGAATAACTGTTTTATTCTATCCACATTCACTGGATTTTGAGAAACGGAGCATTTTTATTTTTTGCAAATTCGATAAATAAAAACTTTATACAGAACGTCCGACAAAATAATTTCCGCTTAGAATGTAAAGAAACCAGCAAAATGACAGGAGCAATTTGTGAAAAATGCGATAATAATAATTCTTGAAAAATAAAAAAAATACATTCTTACCATCAAATACTTTTATTCCATATTTTATTGCTTTTTTTGTATTTTTGGGGTTTTGTTTTACGAGTAGAGTTTTTATTTCGTCCTCGGGTTGGTTCAGCAACACGCGCCGCCATTTTGTTTTTCTCTACTCACAGTATACAAGCTGATAGCCTAGTAGTAAAGTAGCCAATCACAGGGCGCAATTGCTCATATCCAGTAAATGTGGATAGAATAAAAACAGTTTCCTCACCAACTTCTCTTTGAATAAAATAAAAATAAGGCAGCTTTTTACAAAACTGCAGAGTGCAAATGCTCCTGTCCTAAAGACTTTACTGTGATAACGTGGTTACTGACTGCTATAAGGCACTGACACTGGACACGCCTTCCAATTGTGTTTTTTACAGTAAATATCTTGTTAAAAATGATGTAACGATGTCTATTTTTATACCCCCGCGCCAAAGGAGGTTTACCTCTGTCCGTCCATCTGTATGTCCATCCATCCAAAACACCCTTTTTCTCAGCAACCACAAATCATAGCCACTTGGTACTTGGTACTAAACTTCAGCTTGGGATTCTATACTGTGTTTACTGTTTTCAGGTCTGTCACACATCGACTTCCTGTTTACCGACTGAATGTATTTATGAAACATATAGCGTAGATTTACAAAATTTTCATAACACTTTTCTCAGCAACTACAAATCACAACTGCTTGATATTTGGTACTGAGCTTCAGCTTGGGGTTCTATACCGTGTGTACCATTTTCAGGTCTGTCGCACATCAACTTCCTGTTTACTGACTGAATGTATTTATGAAACATATAGGGTGGATTTTGACGCTATTTCAAGAAGCAAAATGCTATTTCAAAATGACAGTTTACCAGCATGTGATTTGAAATCCCTGGGGAGAGACACTGCTCTTTACTTACTTGTTTCAAGGTTCATTATTTGTTGAAGTCAACATTCATAATAAGTGTCCTATTCCTTCGATTGCTTGCATTCTGATATAAGCGAAAGCGGGGGGGATATGTAAGTGAGCAGTGGCTCACAGTTGATCTTGTCTTTGTTAAATTAAAAAAAAGAATAATTTGTTTATTATTAGGTTTATATTGCCTGGCATGTCCACCGTAGGCGTCCCAGTCAAGGTTACACCCCCACCCAGCATCCAGGCAGCTACCATGTACACATACCTCCAGCACTTTATAAAGCATAAACATTTTATATTATCATTATCATTCATAATGTCAGGTTAGGTCATGTACTATAATCTTTGTTCATAAAAACCCTGTAGAAATGAATGCTGTCATGCATTATAATGGAGGCTTTATCATGCTTCAGAACTGGAAGCTGTCCCTATGGTGTATTATAACATGTTTTGTCTATACTGTTCTTATGAACCGATATCATTATGTGTGATGTGATCTGACATAAAATCGTAAAGTACTAGCAGGCAAGCAGAGCAAAGCGCCATAATTAAGAGAATATGGTAATGCATCGACCTGATTTGTGAAGGCTTACATCTACCACCACAGGGAACTCAATTGTAAGTGTAAGGCAACGTATCTCATAAATGCTTGAGACAACGGACAACGAAATTTGGACATATTTATTCAGGAGTCAAGATTCAAGAGAGCTTTATAGTCAATATGTCCATATACAAGTATACAATGCCCTGAAATAAAGTTTCTCTGAGGTTCCCCGTGGTGCATTTATAGAGAAAATAGAAGATTGCAAAACAAGGTCTATAAATAACTATCTATAGCTATCTAAGAAGACATGTATCTATCTAAACATCTAGCTATCTAAGTACAATAAACAAGATAAATGACAAGACAAGCAGGTGCAAAGTGGCATTATGCATTTTTTTGCAAATTTATCAAGGTGAAAAGGGGTGTGTGTAACCAAGTGGTCATGTAGTATAACATCAATGATGTAATCAAAACTAGGAAATTATTATTATTCTCATCTCATTATCTCTAGCTGCTTTATCCTTCTACAGGGTCGCAGGCAAGCTGGAGCCTATCCCAGCTGACTATGGGCGAAAGGCGGGGTACACCCTGGACAAGTCGCCAGGTCATCACAGGGCTGACGCATAGACACAGACAACCATTCACACTCACATTCACACCTACGGTCAATTTAGAGTCACCAGTTAACCTAACCTGCATGTCTTTGGACTGTGGGGGAAACCGGAGCACCCGGAGGAAACCCACGCGGACACGGGGAGAACATGCAAACTCCACACAGAAAGGCCCTCGCTGGCCCCGGGGCTCGAACCCGGGACCTTCTTGCTGTGAGGCGACAGCACTAACCACTACACCACCGTGCCGCCCCATTATTATTATTATTATTATATTCAGGTTGATTTTGTGCCCTTGCAAATATTTTGCTCATACACTCATCAGGAGCTTTGCTTTTAGGCACTGACTAAATATATATACTACCTATTAAATATTTACAGTGTCTGGCAAAAGTATTCACCCCCCTTGGTGTTTATCCTGTTTTGTCGCATTACAAGCTGGAATTCAAATGGATTGTTGGAATCTCGTGTTGCTTGCTTAGTCGTGTTGCAGAATCAGGGTCCTTCCAGAACAGGTTGATTTATACAGACATCATGTGCCAGATCATGTGACACTTTGATTGCACACAGGTGGATCTTAATCAACTAATTATGTGACTTATGAAGTGAATTGGTTGGACCAGCTCTTATTTATGGGTTTCATATGAAAGGGGGTGAATACCTATGCACACTCCAGATTTCTGTATTTTCATCTTAATTATTGTTTGTGTCACAATAAAACAACAATATTCACCTTTAAACTTGTAGGCATGTCGTGTAAATTAAATGATGCTAACCCCCCCAAAATCCATTTTAAGTCCAGCTTGTAATGTGACAAAACAGGACAAACACAAAGGGGGATGAATACTTTTGCAAGACACTGTAGGACTTTACCAAAAGTGGTCCAAGAAAGAACAATCGGTGAACCGGCGACAGGGTCATGGGTGTCGAAGGCTCATTGATTTGCATGGAGCACGAAGGCTAGCCCATATGGTCCAATCCCACAGAAGAGCTTCTGTAGCACAAACTGCTGAAAAAGTTCATACTGACACCTTTCTGTTTTAGCCATTTTAGCATTAACTTTTTTAGCAGTTTGGGCTACAGTAGCTCTTCTGTGGGACTGGACCATATGGGCTAGCCTTCTTGCCCTTTCATTCATTGGTTGTCCTTCCTTGGACCATTTTGGTAGGTACTAACCACTGCAAACTCCTCCACTTTAGGTAGCACCTCCCCCCAGACGGATCAGGGCAGCATCAGCAGTGATGCGGACGCTAAACCGGTCTGTGGTGGTAAAGAGAGAGCTGAGCCAAAAGGCAAAGCTCTCAATTTACTGGTCCATCTACGTTCCCACTCTCACATATAGTCACGAGCTATAGGTAGTGACCAAAAGAATGAGATCATGGATACAAGCAGTAGAAATGAGTTTTCTCCGCAGGGTGGCTGGGCTCTCCCTTAGAGACAGGGTGAGAAGCTTGGTCATTCAGGAGAGATTCAGAGTAGAACTGCTGCTCCTCCATATTGAAAGGAGTCAGTTGAGGTGGTTCGGGCACCTTGTTAGGATGCCCCCTGGACTCTTCCCAGTGGAGGTTTTCTGGGCATGCCCCACCGGGAGGAGACCTCAGGGTAGACCCACGACATGCTCGAGAGATTACATCTCTTGGCTGGCCTGGGAACTAGGGCAGGAATTACCACGAGGACCATGACCCTCATGCCCTCTCAATTTGGCCTTGTGCCCTTGGAAAAAAATATCTGCCGTAAGGCCACAGTGGCCTTGATGCCCTGCGGTTTTGTGGTTTTGTAGTCTGCCTTGTGACTGCCAATAGGCTTTAACATCACCTGCGTCTATTGAGAAAAAAATACGTCTTTTGATGACATTCTGGATTCTTATTGGGCAACTCATCAGTGGTGGATCGGACTCAAGCCTGGCATGAACCGCTCTGATGTGCTATAATGACACCAATCTATCACCAGCCAACCAGGAGACTTAATCAAATGCATCCCCCGCCCACTTGTGTCCGCGTCTGAGATGTTGAATTTTCACAGAAGGAGGGAAGAAGTTGACTGAGGTAAGACTGTGTGATAAATTAACGAATGAATTAGATAGGAATTTCAACATATAGGGCTTAAGTTTGTTACCGTTAAATAAGCATTGCTTGTACAGTAACGTTATGTCGTTACAACGTTGACCCACTTTTAACGTGTCGAGTACCAACTGTAGCCGGTAACAAATGCTAATTAGCTTGCTGTCAAGTTTTTCCTTTGTCGAGCTTTAAGCGTAAGGTCATGGATGTTACTACTGCTTGTTCCTGCTGTAATATGATTTGTGATATGTGCTGTTGTCTGTTCATAGCCACTTTTTTTAATCTATGCAGTTAGCATTGTTTTGTTACTAGTATTGTATGTTTCTTTTTGCTGTTTAACCGAAGTGTAACTGCTGCCATTTTGACGAGATCACCATCGCAAGAGATTTTATCTCATTGTTTTTGGCGTCATTACAACATTAACATTTACTTTATTCATTTTCATATACATTCTAGTACGTATATGTTCCATTTACAGTCAAACGTTTTGATGTACTCCAGGCTCAATTTTGATTAATCAAAAATCTGCGTAGTAGTACAGTCTGAAGATGCTCTTGCATATTCGGTGTCGATTGAACAAAAATTATGGGAGGATATAGGTTTAATAAGTTTTACAATTTTTGAAGTGAGTGATGGATTGATAAGTTTAGATGTGTTCAATATTTTCTAATCTTCAGACATAATAGTGTAGGAGATGTTTCTTTACCTGCTTGATAGTTTCGACTGAGACTCCAATCTTCCTCAGAAGAGTCATTAGTCCTTAAATTAAATTCATTATAGATGTGGACTTAAAATCATTGTTTTATTTTATGGCCTTGGTGCCCTGGCTTTTGGCCTTCGTGCCCTCAAAAAATTGACAGCACAAAAGGCCAAGTGACCTTGCCCCTAAAATGATGAAATTCCAGGCCTGCTGGGAACGCCTTGGTATTCCCCCGGAAGAGCTGGTGGAGGTGGCCGACGTCTGGGCTGGAGGAGAGGGACGTCTGGGCTGCTCTGCTTAGGCTGCTACCCCCGTGACCCGGATCCAGATAAGTAGTAGAAGATGGATGGATGGATGGATGGATGGATGGATGGACTAACCACTGCATATCAAGAACACCCCACAAGATGTGCCATTTTGGAGATGTTCTGACCCAGTCATCTAGCCATCACAATCTGGACCTTGTCAAAGTCGCTCCTTACGCTTGCCCATTTTTCCTGCTTCCAACACATCAACTTCAAGAACTGACTGTTCTCTTGCTGCCTAATACTAATATATCCCACCCCCTGACAGGTGCCACTGTAATGAGATCATCAATATTATTCACTTCGCATGTCAGTGGCCATAATGTTACGGCTGATCGGTGTGTGTGTGTTGTGAAATTACAATTTTATAACATGATGGCGAAAGAAAATCTTCCAAAATGTACAAATGTGTAACTGAAAGGAAAGAATTCTGAATTATCATCAGCACACTATTCGACTGCTATCTTAAGTACCACTTTATAATGCTCAAACGATTCTATGTAGGTTACATCTGACTTGTCCTACTTCCCACCATCTAAAAATAAACCTGTTTAATGAATAAATGCTGGATTTTAAAAGGAGTTGTCGGAATCACACACAAGTCCTGCAGACATATCATACAATCTATAGATAAACACATTTCTGCAGACTGTCCCTTTGTCTCACATTGTCTCTCCTCTTGGATTGTAGGAATTAACTCACAGAATCCGAGCTTTCCCTGTTTTCCTTGTTGTGTTTCGTATGTATGTGTGTGTGTGTGTGTGTGTGTGTGTGTGAGAGAGAGAGAGAGAGAGAGAGAGAGAGAGAGAGAGAGGGCATTTTTAAGCTTCCATCCTTCACACAGCCGGATCTGAAGCTGTGTGTCCGCTGCAGGGCCTCTCTAACACATTAACTCACAGTAATTGTAGTTATCAGAGACAGCCTTTTCAAGTCACGAACACAACAAGCCATATCCATCTCACTTAGTCTCTGCATTTTCACTCATGTTACCTTTTGTAGCACTTTTGCATTCGATTGTGTCCTTAATTGCATGTTCAGAAGGAAAGGAAGTCTGATATTGAATAGATTCTCACAGTGAACTGAAATAAGACATCTTGCTTTCTGATTGGTTGAGAGAATCCCGTGAGTGTTTTGCAGCTTTATTTAATGAGGATTGTTCAGGTCACTGATACTCTAGAGTCGTGTTTCTCAACCACTGGTCTGCGGCCCATTAGTGGGCCACAAAGCGCCATCTAGTGGGCCGTGATTTTTTTTTTCAAGTTGAAGCTAATTTTTACTCATGGTAGGGTACAATTGCTGGGTTGCATCCAACGTCACAGCCACCTCATGAAGCTACGGTCACACTCCAGCTCGCGATAATTTGCGATGGGTTGTCGATGAAAATGAGGCATTTTGATGGCGATGCATGGTGATATACACGTGAACTAAAGGTTGTGGTCGCGCACTTGAGTCTGGCGCAGCTCGAGTGACCATGTGCGTTCACAGTGTTTGTTTGTTTGTTTGTTTGTTTGTTTGTTTGTTTGTTTGTTTGTTTTAAAGGTTACAAGGTTCCTGACTGTGAAAAGTTTGAGAACCCTTGTTCTAGAGTATAGGGAAAATTCAACCTTGACGTTTTCATGTTGCACTTTCAACAGGATTCTAGTTTTCTAAAGAAAAAAAGCATTTTGTCAACCAAAAAAACTTTGTACAGTGGTGCTTGAAAGTTTGTGAACCCTTTAGAACTTTCTATATTTCTGCATAATATGACCTAAAACATCATCAGATTTTCACACAAGTCCTAAAAGTAGATAAAGAGAACCCAGTTAAACAAATGAAACAAAAATATTATACTTGGTCATTTATTTATTGAGGAAAATGATCCAATATTACATATCTGTGAGTGGCAAAAGTATATTAACCTTTGCTTTCAGTATCTGGTGTGACCCCCTTGTGCAGCAATAACTGCAACTAAATGTTTGCGGTAACTGTTGATCAGTCCTGCACACCGGCTTGGAGGAATTTTAGCCCGTTCCTCCGTACAGAACAGCTTCAACTCTGGGATATTGGTGGGTTTCCTCACATGAACTGCTCGCTTCAGGTCCTTCCACAACATTTCGATTGGATTAAGGTCAGGACTTTGACTTGGCCATTCCAAAACATTAACTTTATTCTTCTTTAACCATTCTTTGGTAGAACGACTTGTGTGCTTAGGGACGTTGTCTTGCTGCATGACCCACCTTCTCTTGAGATTCAGTTCATGGACAGATGTCTTGACATTTTCCTTTAGAATTCGCTGGTATAATTCAGAATTCATTGTTCCATCAATGATGGCAAGCCGTCCTGACCCAGATGCAGCAAAACAGGCCCAAACCATGATACTACCACCACCATGTTTCAGAGATGGGATAAGGTTCTTATGCTGGAATGCAGTGTTTTCCTTTCTCCAAACATAACACGTCTCATTTAAACCAAAAAGTTCAATTTCATTCTCATCCGTCCACAAAACATTTTTCCAGTAGCCTTCTGGCTTGTCCACGTGATCTTTAGCAAACTGCAGATGAGCAGCAATGCACAATCTGTTTGACTGTGGATTGGTGGAGTCCAAACTCTTTAGAGATGGTTTTGTAACCTTTTCCAGCCTGATGAGCATCAACAACGCTTTTTCTGAGGTCCTCAGAAACCTCCTTTGTTCGTGCCATGATACACTTCCACAAGCATGTGTTGTGAAGATCAGACTTTGATAGATCCCTGTTCTTTAAATAAAACAGGGTGCCCACTCACACCTGATTGTCATCCCATTGACTGAAAACACCTGACTCTAATTTCACCTTCAAATTAACTGCTAATCCTTGAGGTTCACGTACTTTTGCCACTCACAGATATGTAATATTGGATCATTTTCCTCAATAAATAAATGACCAAGTATAATGTTTTTGTCTCATTTGTTTAACTGGGTTCTCTTTATCTACTTTTCGGACTTGTGCGAAAATCTGATGATGTTTTAGGTCATATTTATGGAGAAATATAGAAAATTCTAAAGGGTTCACAAACTTTCAAGCACCACTGTATGACCATATAACATCAACAGCATACTAAATTATATCACACTGCACTTTTCTGAGATGTCTTCTGTTTGATATCTCTTTCTTTACTGTTATTTTTAAAGGTTTAGAAAAAACTGATAAGATCTTTAAAATTGTAAAGTTTTAACTTTCTTTAGTATTTATTATATATTTTTTCTGAATATAATTTTGTTATTATTTAATGTTAATTTAAAAAGAATCAGTTCCATACATGACACGGTGGTGTAGTGGTTAGTCCTGTTGCCTCACAGCAAGAAGGTTCTGGGTTCAAGCCCTGTGGCCAATGGGGGCCTTTCTGTGTGGAGTTTGCATGTTTTCCCCATGTCTACGTGGGTTTCCTCCAGGTGATCCGGTTTCCACCACAGCCCAGAGACATGCGGTCAGGTTATCATGGTGCAGCTTTGGCCTGAGGTTTGGCTGAAATGCCCTTGAGCAAGGTACCTAACCCACAACTGCTCTCCAGGCACTGTAGCATAGTTGCCCACTGCTCTGGGTGTGTGTGTGTGCTCATTGCTCATGTGTGTGTGCCAGTGTGTGTTCACTGCTTCATATGGATTAAATGCAGAGGTTCAATTTCACTGTGTGCTTGAGTGTACATGTGACAAATAAAGGCTTCTTGGCTTGGCTTCTCTTGTATACTACTACTAATAATAATAATAATTATTATTATTATTAGGGCGGCACGGTGGTGTAGTGGTTAGCACTGTCGCCTCACAGCAAGAAGGTCCGGGTTCGAGCCCCGTGGCCGGCGAGGGCCTTTCTGTGTGGAGTTTGCATGTTCTCCCCGTGTCCGCGTGGGTTTCCTCCGGGTGCTCCGGTTTCCCCCACAGTCCAAAGACATGCAGGTTAGGTTAACTGGTGACTCTAAATTGACCGTAGGTGTGAATGTGAGTGTGAATGGTTGTCTGTGTCTATGTGTCAGCCCTGTGATGACCTGGCGACTTGTCCAGGGTGTACCCCGCCTTTCACCCATAGTCAGCTGGGATAGGCTCCAGCTTGCCTGCAACCCTGTAGAAGGATAAAGCGGCTACAGATAATGAGATGAGATTATTATTATTATTATTATTTTCTTTCTCTGACACTTTTGTACATTTGATGCACTGTAATGTCAAGGAACTTGTTTTGCTTGGTGTTACCTTCCAGTCAGACTCCAGATTTACCTCTCACGTAAAGAGCATGCTAACAAAAGCAAACAAGTGCGTAAATGTACTTTGAACACTAAGGAAAGAGGGTTACAATCAAACAGAAATTAACTATTTCTTTAATGCTACTGTCCTACCTAATATTTAATACGGTCTCGCAGTGTACAGGGCCACTGTAGCCAAACTGACAACGATTCCGTGTTTTTTGGATAGATGAAAGAAACGTAGGTACTTCTCAAAGAGTATAGACATCCATAAAGTCAGAGAAAATCAAGATTAAAAACATACACTAAAGTCACAAGCTTAGAGAGTCATCTATTATTGAATATGATGCCTGAGGTAAAAAACAAAACCAAAAAAACAGATACCAACTCAGAAGAAAGTCAATCATGAAACCTAAAAACTTAAAATAAACACAAAGCATTTTATTAATTCTTTTGTAAACTGCTTAATTTTTAAATATGATTTAGCTTAATTAATTAGAAGTCATGTGTAGCTATTATTATTATTATTATCATCTCATTATCTCTAGCCGCTTTATCCTGTTCTACAGGGTCGCAGGCAAGCTGGAGCCTATCCCAGCTGACTACGGGCGAAAGGCGGGGTACACCCTGGACAAGTCGCCAGGTCATCACAGGGCTGACACATAGGCCAAGTTTACATTAGACCGTATCTGTCTCGTTTTCTTCACGGATGCACTGTCCGTTTACATTAAAACGCCGGGAAACGGGAATCCGCCAGGGTCCACGTATTCAATCTAGATCGTGTCTGGTCCGGTGCTGCGTAAACATTGAGAATACGCGGATACGCTGTGCTGAGCTCTAGCTGGCGTCGTCATTGGACAACGTCACTGTGACATCCACCTTCCTGATTCGCTGGCGTTGGTCATGTGACGCGACTGCTGAAAAACGGCGCGGACTTCCGCCTTGTATCACCTTTCATTAAAGAGTATAAAAGTATGAAAATACTGCAAATACTGATGCAAATACTGCCCATTGTGTAGTTATGATTGTCTTTAGGCTTGCCATCCTTCCACTTGCAAGTGGTAAGTGACGCGCATGCCCGACATGCACTGAGATCACACACACAGCGGCTCAGTCCCAAATCACTGCTCATGCGCTTCACTCGCGCGCTCTGTGAGCTGCGCAGGGCCGGAGTGCGCACCCTCCAGAGGGCACTCGCTGTTCAGGGCGGAGTGATTTGGAGCGCAGGATGCCTGCGGAGCCGAGCGTATCCGTGTATTGGCGTTGCTGTGTGCACGCAAATCGTGTATTGGAGTTGCTGTGTGCACACTAATCATTTTAAAAACGTTAATCTGATGATCCGCTGATACGGTCTAATGTAAACCCCACCATAAACACAGACAACCATTCACACTCACATTCACACCTACGGTCAATTTAGAGTCACCAGTTAACCTAACCTGCATGTCTTTGGACTGTGGGGGAAACCGGAGCACCCGGAGGAAACCCACGCGGACACGGGGAGAACATGCAAACTCCACACAGAAAGGCCCTCGCCGGCCCCGGGGCTCGAACCCGGACCTTCTTGCTGTGAGGTGACAGCGCTAACCACTACACCACCGTGCCTCCCCCAAGTTGATCTGTGCAAAATAAAAAAGTAATGCCACATAATTATTATTATTATTACTGAAACATCTGGAGAAGTTAGTTTTCACTTACATTATAGCAGCAGTAAACGGTTGTACCCTCTCCAGTCTTTCTTTCTTTCTTTCTTTCTTTCTTTCTTTCTTTCTTTCTTTCTTTCTTTCTTTCTTTCAATTTATTTTGTCATGTTACCAAGAAACCAAAGTGTAAAGCAAAGTCCTGAAGAAGTGGGAAAACTTACTGACTGTGACAAAGCACTGACACTGGAGACTCCTTCCAAAAATGTTCCATAAAGCATTTAAACTTTTCTCTACAGGCATTTTTCTTTGTTATTTTGTATTCTGTATTGTTTCTAGCAATAAACACATCAGAAATAGAACTCAAGTGAAAAAAAATATGCTTGACATTATTTTTCTGTACTAACTTTCACCCTACCGTAAAACAGTGACGTAACTTCCTGACTGATTCAGCCGTTACGAAAACAGTCGGATTGACAACATGAGCAGATCACATCCTTCAAAAACACCCATCCCCTGAGACTGGAGCTAACATGCTGAAGGAGCTCAAGTTCATGAGTAACAAAGCGCATGGACGCAGGCCACCTGCTGCTCGCTGAACAATGATGGCTGCTGCGTCTTCAGGTCACAAAGGCAACGCGCTAAAAGGTTTGGCATGCCTGGCGCTGCAACATGAGGCCCAGAGCTCAACAAAGCAAAGTCTTTCCTATGATGAATAATGCAGGATCACTCAAAACAGTCTGCATGAAGGAAGGGAGAGAGAGAGAGCTTCTGTCTGCTCATGCGACCGATACGGAAATGAATGGGGAATTGGAGAAAGGATCCTCAATCGAGTGAGATGTTAGTCATTTACAGTCACTAGATTGATGTAAACAACACCAAATGACAACATACTGTATAACATTCTCATATGGGCCCTTTTGAAAAACTGTACTCTCAGAATTTTCCAGAAATAAGATCAGGTATTACCAAAAATAAATAAATAAATAAATAAATAAATCACTTTTGCACAGAATTTTCAACTGTTTGATGTTTGAACATGTTCCATGTAAAACCTGTATCTTTCCATAATATGCCAAAAGGAAACCAGCAAATGTTAATATTAATAATTTCTGTTGAACCCCATTAACTATGCACAAGACAAATAATGTTTTAAATGTTTTGTTTGTTTGTTTGTTTGTTTGTTTGTTTTCATGTAAAAGTTCAAGAGTTCAGATATGCCTCAAATGTTTTTTTGGAAAGCATTTTCATACATATTTTACACACTGCTTCCTAAGACCTAAGGATGGAATAAGGAATAAAACACTCAGTGGTAAGCTGTTTTAGGACAATAATCAAAGGGTGGGTTTCAGAGGTGTTTCCCTCACACACAGAGGAACCCTATAGGGCATGGCATCATCTATTCTCCACTCGAAGGCACCCTATAAGTCACTGTATGTTCTCTCCCACATAGTGGCATCATAGCATGCATTTCATTCCATTTTTTTTTTATTTTAAGGATAGCCCTTAGGGCACTCCATCACGTTTTCTCTACTGGAAGGCCACCAATTTGGGCACTTCATGTTTCCTCATACGTGGGGGAACCCTACAGGTAAAGGCTTCACATATATTCCACTAAAAAGGCACTCAGGAAGGCCCTTCATAATGATTTATTGCACACAGTGACATCCTAAAGGGCATTTCCTTCCTTTTTCTTTCCCCATTTGACGGACAGCAATTATGGCACTCATCTCATTTTCCCCACCCATTAGGGCACTTCAGTATGTTTTCCTTGCTGGTAGGTGAATCATATTGGGCACTCCATCACATATTCCCCACTGGAAGGACACCCTAGAGGGCACTTCATAATGTTTTCTTACACATAGCAGTGCCCTACAAGGCACTTCATCTGATTTTCTCGTATGTAGTGAATGTTATAGGGGCGCTTAAAATGTTTTCTTGTGCAAAGTGGAACCCTATGGAGCACAGCACCATGTATTCTCCACTGAAAGGACATGCTAGAGGGCACTTCATAATATTTGTGCACACATACTGTAGCAGTACCCTAGAAGGCACTTCATCTGATTTTCTCGCATGTAGTGAATGTTATAGGGGCACTAAAACTGTTTCCTTGTGCAAAGCGGAACCCTATGGGGCACATCACCATGCACTTTCCACTGGAAGGCTACCCTAAAGGGCACTTCATGTTTTCTAGTACATAGTGGGATTCTAGTGTGCATTTACCCTCCATTTTAAGGGTAGCCATTAGGGCACTTTGTTATGATTTATTAAACAAATGGACACCTTAGAGGGCACTTCATCTGATTTTCTCACATGTAGTGAATGTTATAGGGGCACTTAAACTATTTCCTTGTGCAAAGTGGAACCCTATGGGGCACATCACCATGTACTCTCCACTGGAAGGCCACCTTAGCGGGCACTTCATAATGTTTTCTCACACATAGCAGCATCCTAAAAGGCACGTCATTTGATTTTCTCCCATGTTGCAAAGATTATAAGGACACTTAAAAAGTTTTCGTTGCACAAAAGGGAACCCTATGGGTCATGTTAAAAAAGTTAAAGTCCTTCCTGCGCCGTGTGGCGCATCGGGCGGCACCGATCTCCGTTTCCGCAGCCCTTGGCCTCTCGCCTATTACATAGCTAGGGTTACAGTGGGGGGCTAGTCCTCTGGTAACCACGAGAGTTTAACTCCCCACTCGCATATGTATTGCAGCGTGCCTTGCCAGATGATAGTAGGTACCATTTTTATGATGGTCTTTGGTATGACCCGACTGTGAATAGAACTCACAATCTCCCAATCAAGAGGCGGACACACTACCACTAGGCCACTAGCCGGTTATGGGGCATGGCATCATGTATTCTCCACTGGAAGGGCAGGCTAGATGGTACTTCATGTTTTCTAGTACACAGTGGGACCCTAGTGCACATTTTCCCCCCATTTTAAAGGCAGCCATTGGGCACATTTGTTTTATCTACCATATGGACACCCTAGAGGGCACTTTTTAAAAAAAATGTAGCTTGTAATGTTACTAAGAAACCACAAAGATCTCTGTGGTGAAGACTTTCCTGTGTGTATAAAACTGTTACAAAGTGCTGACACACTTTTTCCCTCTTATTACTTTTTTTATGAATATTCTTTACTAATTTTTGTCAGTATCACTAATCTATTCTTAGCATCCTTGTTTTAATCTCAGGAGAATATCACCAGCAAGGTGGAGAAAAAAAAAACAAAACTACAAACAGATATCACTCTAAACATTCCATTATCTTAATGTAGCATTCAAAACATCAAATTTAAATGCATGCTGGGAAGGAAAAGGGCTCCAGAGTCTTTCATCACATCTACTGCACCACGCTCATAAACCACGGCTTTGAGGCAGAGGAATGCATGACATTCAAAACTGTTTAGGCTCCTCTCAGCATATCTGATTCCCCTGCTGGCATGCTCCACTAGAGACTCTCTGAGCCGGCCAGTCTGATTCCTGTGCCCGTTTCGCGAGCCCTGAGTGGACATACAGAAGCCTTTACTTAAGCAAACGGACTATTTTTGGGAGGTGCTGACAGGAGAAAGGCTACTAAATATCAGAGCTCTGTTCACTCAGCATTCCCAAGCAACTGAGAGACAGATTAATGGAGGGAATATAGCTGCAGCAGCAAATCCGTGCACACTGCTGCAACATTACCCAGGATAAAATAGCCAGCTGTCACATATACAATGTTTACTGGGCTCTTCATGCAGGAAAATATTATATCAGATACGGATAAAGCGTGTCAGTGAGTGATGGAGTTGAAAATGAAGCCAAATTTTATGAGATAATGCAATGATTACATACTGTATATCTTATGATACCATTTCCTGGGGTAAATATTGAAATTTATGGCAGTTTTTTTAAATTGCAATCTTGATCATGGACTGAAGGTTAGAGAAGCAGCCTTGGGCCCAAAGGGTCGCTGGTTCGATTCCCAGGACCAGCAGGAAAAATGTGAGGAGAGTTGAGTGAATGAACAGCACTTTCCCCTCCCTCTGTATCATGCCTGAAGTGCCCTTGAGCAAGGCACCAAACCCCAACTGCTCCCTGAGCACTGTAGCGTAGCTGCCTACTGCCCTGGGTTTGTGTGTGTGTGCGCTCACTGCTTCAGATGGGTTAAATGGAGAAGAGACTTTTCTTCTAAAAGCTGTAACTCGGAGCCTTCCAGTCATAGCCTAATTATGTAAAGAAATCAGCGAGGAATCCAGAACTGCAAAAACATACAGTCTATATTCAGCATTATGCCACAGTTACAGTGGTGCTTGAAAGTTTGTGAACCCTTTGGAATTTTCTATATTTCTGCATAAATATGACCTAAAACATCATCAGGTTTTCACACAAGTCCTAAAAGTAGATAAAGAGAACCCAGTTAAACAAATGAGACAAAAATATTATACTTGGTCATTTATTTATTGAGGAAAATGATCTGATATTACATATCTGTGAGTGGCAAAAGTATGTGAACCTCTAGGATTAGCAGTTAATTTGAAGATGAAATTAGAGTCAGGTGATTTCAATCAATGGGATGGCAATCAGGTGTGAGTGGGCACCCTGTTTTATTTAAAGAACAGGGATCTATCAAAGTCTGAGCTTCACAACACATGTTTGTAGAAGCATATCATGGCACGAACAAAGGAGATTTCTGAGGACCTCAGAAAAAGCATTGTTGATGCTCATCAGGCTGGAAAAGGTTACAAAACCATCTCTAAAGAGTTTGGACTCCACCAATCCACAGTCAGACAGATTGTGTACAAACGGAGGAAATTCAAGACCATTGTTACCCTCCCCAGGAGTGGTCAACCAACAAAGATCACTCCAAGAGCAAGGCATGTAATAGTTGGCGAGGTCACAAAGGACCGAAGGGCAACTTCTAAGCAACTGAAGGCCCCTCTCACATTGGCTAATGTTAATGTTCATGAGTCCACCATCAGGAGAACACTGAACAACAATGGTGTGCATGACAGGGCTGCAAGGAGAAAGCCACTGCTCTCCAAAAAGAACATTACTGCTCGTCTGCAGTTTACTAAAGATCATGTGGACAAGCCAGAAGGCTATTGGAAAAATGTTTTGTGGACGGATGAGACCAAAATAGAACTTTTTGGTTTAAATGAGAAGCGTTATGTTTGGAGAAAGGAAAGCACTGCATTCCAGCATAAGAACCTTATCCCATCTGTGAAACATGGTGGTGGTAGTATCATGGTTTGGGCCTGTTTTGCTGCATCTGGGTCAGGGCGGCTTGCCATCATTGATGGAACAATGAATTCTGAATTATACCAGCAAATTCTAAAGGAAAATGTCAGGACATCTGTCCATGAACTGAATCTCAAGAGAAGGTGGGTCATGCAGCAAGACAACGACCCTAAGCACACAAGTCGTTCTACCAAAGAATGGTTAAAGAAGAATAAAGTTAATGTTTTGGAATGGCCAAGTCAAAGTCCTGACCTTAATCCAATCGAAATGTTGTGGAAGGACCTGAAGCGAGCAGTTCATGTGAGGAAACCCACCAACATCCCAGAGCTGAAGCTGTTCTGTATGGAGGAATGGGCTAAAATTCCTCCAAGCCGGTGTGCAGAACTGATCAACAGTTAACGGAAACGTTTAGTTGCAGTTATTGCTGCACAAGGGGGTCACACCAGATACTGAAAGCAAAGGTTCATGTACTTTTGCCACTCACACTGGTCCACTAATCTTATTGGTCGAGCAGCGTTCCAGTAGCACATACCAATAGGACTATCACTATGGGACGTTTCACTGTGTGTACCATTACACTCGTCACTCTGTTCGCCATGTAAAAGTCCACTTCCTAGTTTGAAACGTTACGACAGTAGCGTTAGCAAACTTATACAGTATGTTCTGACTTGAGAGCTAGCAAGCCAAGCTAGCTGACAGGCTATAAAGTGGGTGTGGCTTCTTCATTATCTATTTCTGCAAAAAAAAGAACAAGATGTGGCCATGTGTCTGAAATGTCAGTTACTCAATATTAATTTTTTTTTTAATAGAACTGTTGTGTAAAAACAATATCGCACTTGGATATACTGCAGTTATACAGAATATCAGATATTATTCTATCCACGTTCACTGAATATGAGCAACCGTGCACTCTGATTGGCTACTCTACTACTAGGATATCAGCTCATATACCATGAGTAGAGAAAAACAAAATGGCGGAGTGTGTTGCTGAACCAGCCGAAGATGCATTAAAAACTCTACTCATAAACAAAACCACAAAAAAGCAACAAAATATGGAATGAAAGTATTTGATGGTACAGTAAGAGCGTATCTTTTTTTATTTTTCAAGTATTATCACATTTTTCACAAATTGCGACTGTCATTTCACTGGTTTGTTTACATTCTAAACAGAAACGACTTTGTCGGATATTTTGTATAAAGTTTTTATTTATCAAATTTGCAAAAAAATAAAAAGGCTCTGTTTCTCAAAATCCAGTGAATGTGGATAGAATAAAACAGTTATTCCGTTCAGTTTCGTCGTACATGGCTCGGTGCTACGCGCCTCGTCGACTATCAGCTCATGTACGACTCGATTTCATGGTATAACTGTTAATTATATCACCAAGCCCCATTTTGCAGCATGTGTTATATGAAGATATAATGTATTATAAGCACAACTAATAAGGTATTTTTTTAGCAATTTATAAATGCATTAGGGCGGCACGGTGGTGAAGTGGTTAGCGCTGTCACCTCACAGCAAGAAGGTCCGGGTTCGAGCCCCGTGGCCGGCGAGGGCCTTTCTGTGCTGAGTTTGCATGTTCTCCCCGTGTCCACGTGGGTTTCCTCCGGGTGCTCCGGTTTCCCCCACAGACCAAAGACATGCAGGTTAGGTTAACTGGTGACTCTAAATTGACCGTAGGTGTGAATGTGAGTGTGAATGGTTGTCTGTGTCTATGTGTCAGCCCTGTGATGACCTGGCGACTTGTCCAGGGTGAACCCCGCCTTTCGCCCGTAGTCAGCTGGGATAGGCTCCAGCTTGCCTGCGACCCTGTAGAACAGGATAAAGCGGCTAGAGATAATGAGATGAGATGAGATGAAATGAGATAAATGCATTAAAGACAATGCAACAAACTCTAATGCTGTTTCATAAACAGTTCTAACAATGTGTATAACACCTTACGAATACATTATAACATATTATGAATGTATCCTTAAGTCATTATTCATATGGCCTTCATAGAAAAGCGTTGCCGTACTTTTCATTTCATTGTCGGGGTAAATTGTGGAAATAGGATTTCATTTTATACATTTCTAGATGTAAATTTTATATCCGGAATTTATACATTTCTATGAAGCTGCTTTGTGATGATGTTAGAAGCGCTATATGGATAAAATTGATTTGAGCGAAATAAAGTGGACCTGCATTAAACCCCAACATTGACCTGAATCACTAAAAGGAAACCGTCCTGTCCTATATAGATGTACACTCACCGGCCACTTTATTAGGAACACCCATCCATCCACCTGCTGTTTGATGCAGTTCTCTAATCAGCCGATCGCTTGATGCATCAAATCATGCAGATACAAATCAAGAGCTTCAGTTAATGTTCACAATGTTCAGACATCAGAACGGGAAAAATTGTGATCTCAAAGTGTGACTTTCTTTCACTGTGGCATGGGTGTTGGTTTGAGCCAGATGCGTATGGGGTTTGAGTATTTCAGAAACTGCTGATCTCCTGGGGTTTACACACACAACAGTCTATACACAGGAGTTTATACACAGATAGAATGGTGTGAAAAACAAAAAAACATTGAGTGAGTGAGGGACGGTTCTGTGGGTGGAAACAAACGTCTTGATAAGAGAGGTCAGAGGAAAATGGACAGATTGGTTCGAGCTTTTTTGCCAGGAAGGATATAGTAACTCACAGCAACTCTTTACAACCATGATGAGCAGAAAAGCATGTCAGCATGCAACAGCAGAACAGAAGAACACACTGGGTTCCGCTCCTGCAGCCAAGAACAGGAATCTTAGAATCAAGAACAAGTTCCTATTAAAGTGGCCAGTGAGTGTATATTAAAGGTGTAATTCAGTGACATGGATCTGTATTTGTTTAGTGCTCCAAGTATCTGGAAACCCAAAGTGGGCATGGCTCGGGATGCTGAATTCCCTGAGATGCTGTGAATTCCTCGCACAGCGACACACGTTCGTGTCACGCCACATGGGATTTGTTTGTCCTGCAAGCTTCATATCAAATCTGCTCACTCACACCAGCACAAAAGTACAAACCTCCTGTGAGTTCCTGTGAGTTTTCATTGCATCCCCAGTCCCGATGCTCACCTTTAGGCTCAACTGGATGTCCTGTGAGCCTTTGGGGTAAGATTTATAAAGAAAAAACAAACACCGTGCCTTCTGTTACCTCACATTATCGACTGAATCTGAATAATATATTCGCATTTGGTTATGTATATGGTGAAGGTTTGGGTAAAGTCATAAATACAGGACTGCGCACACACACACACATACACATACACTTTTGAATGTTAAATTGGGAGGAGGGGAAAGCAGAATAAAGAAGGTATCTGTTCTCCTCGAGGTCATCGGTGCTCTGTTTAAACAGGCTGGAATCTGAGATGTGAGAACAAATATCAGCTCAGCAGAACACCACAACCTGGTTATCGTGTTAAAATGCTGTTTAAAAGGGAACTTGATTCAGTATAAAAACATCCTTGTACAAAAGAGCCTTATCTACCATTTAAGAAGTCAGTTTGTTTTGTGCTAAATGTGATCACTTTCGTTTTCAAGGTGCTGAGTTTAAAAAACGGGAACAAAGTCAGTGCAAGAAAGAAGGCATGTACAGTATTAACCCTTTCGTGCAAAAATATTTATTATAATAAAATGATTATTACTTAAAGTTGAGGGCAGCACGGTGGTGTAGTGGTTAGCGCTGTCGCCTCACAGCAAGAAGGTCCTGGGTTCGAGCCCCGGGGCCGGCGAGGGCCTTTCTGTGCGGAGTTTGCATGTTCTCCCCGTGTCTGCGTGGGTTTCCTCCGGGTGCTCCGGTTTCCCCCACAGTCCAAAGACATGCAGGTTAGGTTAACTGGTGACTCTAAATTGAGCGTAGGTGTGAATGTGAGTGTGAATGGTTGTCTGTGTCTATGTGTCAGCCCTGTGATGACCTGGCGACTTGTCCAGGGTGTACCCCGCCTTTCACCCGTAGTCAGCTGGGATAGGCTCCAGCTTGCCTGCGACCCTGTAGAACAGGATAAAGCGGCTAGAGATAATGAGATGAGATGAGACTTAAAGTTGAAACACACACACACATGCACACAACTATAGACCCAAAATTTAACAGTCTTTTTTATTTATAATTTTGATGACCAAAATGATAGAGAATATTTAAATAATATTGGCTGGCGTTGAGTGGTATATCAGATATATTCTATTCAGCGAGCATGATATTGAATGAGTCGAAGACGAGTAGCTGAATGGAATATATCTGATATACCATGAAAAAAAGCCATTATTATTATTATTATTATTATTATTATTATAATACATACACCAGAAGGGAACCGTCAGGGCCTTCTAGGCCCAAACATATCAGCATTTCAAATGTTATATTTAATTGCTTTCATTCTTTAATTTCTTTCATAATTTCATTATTCTCTATTCTCTCCTAATTCTAATTCAGCCTAATTTTCTATCAGATTTGCTTCAGAAATGAAAGCATTACTGTCCTGAAAACATCAAAATCGAGTTATCCATTGAGATTGTTTTGTTTGTTGTCTGTCGGCTGAGAAGAGTTTCGAGCTGCTCACTCATTGGTTAGGACTTCATTGCCGAGACAGAAGGCCATGGCAGGGTATGTTTATGTCGGAAGTGACAGATGAATTAACCAATCAGATTTTGATTTTTAGTGAGAGGGACCAAAAATGTATCGCCCTCAGCCTTTCTTGAAGGTCAACACGAATTCACCTTCCAGCCAGTGTAGCATTCATCAGTAGTGTTAGCGAATGCTAATTAATAAAGTGGTCAAGCCAGTGCTATCGAGAGCAAGTAGCACAGGCTAACGACCGGGAAACTAAGGTTTCTGTCTCCAGACTCTTCTTCCACGCTGCACGCTCGCTACAGTATTTTTCACTTAGACTTAAGTATTCATTTCCCTGTGTAATTTACTGAGTTACTTTTAAATTCAACATCGACAGCTACACACAATGGAGCGACCTGGCAGCCTGCCACTAATCGCTTTGAAAATCCTTTGCCTTGTTGCTTTTTTGGTGTCTAGCTGAGTTTTGGCTGAGCTTAAGTCCCAGCTCTAATAGTAACCATTCACCAATGGTAATATGTATCTTATGGCATTTTCAATTCACTGTGGGCGCCACCGGCGAACAAATAAATGCTTCTGCGCCGCAGAAAACTTTCTCATTAAATATTCACATCATCTCCGAAGTGTGATGTCATGTTGTCTTGACAACCATGCAATATCGTAAAGGCCCAGTCCCACTGGCCGATGGACACAAAACGTATGCAAAAAGGACACAGCGGACGAGCAAAATTTCGGGGGTGGCGCTACCCGTTTTCATCCGCTCCAGAAATGGACAAAATTGGCGAAAATTTGCGAAAACAGAACGGAAAAGAACGGACGTGGGTAGTATATAGCGGGGATGTTAAACACATGTTCATAGGAAGCCTAGCGGATGAAAGCGGATGGAAGTGGATGACAGCTCCGAAGGGGTTACCGGTGATAACTGAGAAGCGGACGCATAGCAGAAAGAGCGGATGCATAGCGGATGAAGGGGATGCATCACGTACGCCTAACGGAAACAAAGGGGATGTTGCGCGGATGTATATCGGATGCAGACCGTTCACTGCGCATGCGGGGGGTATGAATTGCGTCTGCTCCGCGGATATAAAGGGATGCAGCACGCACACCGTCAGCATAAAGTGGAAAGACGTGCTGGCAGCTACATCGATACATCTCTACTACTAGATGATTTTCTCCCCCTTTTTATACAAAATATCGATTGTCCGCTAGGTGTCCTTCTACATACTCTAGACATACTCCAGACATCCTAAATATACGAGATACATCCCAGATATAAACGCTTTGTCCGTTTTGAATACTTTATATACGAGATGCATACGCTTACATCCTTTCTATTTCCGTGCTACTAACGATGAATAGACGTTTCATGTACCTTATCTTTCCTCCCTCTTTCCGTTTTCAGCTGCAGCGGATGTGAGTTGTGAGGATGCCCAGAGGATGCAGAGAGGATACAGCAGACGTTTAACGGATGATAACGGACATAGAACGTTTGTTGCTCGTATATGTCGCGGATTTACATCGTACACGGCGGAAAGTTCATCCGTTCTAAAAGTTTTGTGCAGCTCAAAACTTTTTGCGCGGATGAAATCACAGTGGACGGATGCTTGATGGATAGAGCGTATGAAGCACGTATGCAATGAGTACACAACGGATGCATAGCGTTTTCCAACGGATGGCAAAGATTTTTTTACGTTTTACATCCTCTTTGCATCTGTAAGTGCAGTGGGACCGGACCTTAAACCATATTCAACATTCATTCTCCATTGGGTAGAGTGACGTATTACACGTAGGATAAGCGATATGCTAACAATATTGCATGCTATCAAACCAAATGAATGAAACCTGCTAGAAGGGAATAGAACACATTTTTATTCCATCGAAAAAGTGTCCTGGATGTATAATAATATTTAATATACAGCATTTCCACAGTTTAGGTCTGAATTTAAACGCAAATAAACCAATCTTCAATGAAAAAAATTAAATGCCAAAGTGTCCATTGGAGTCTGACAGAAATCATAGATTATCTAAAAGGTTTGTGGAGGTGATTATTGTCTAGAGAGCTGATTTAGGGGTGAGAGCTATGCATGATAGGATTAAACAAAAGGATTAAAAATAGATAACCTTTATTTACTCGTAAAAAGAATAAAAGATGAGACAAAAAGCTATCTATCTTGGTATCTTCAGAGAGAAAATTGCCCCCGGTTGCTATGGCACCTCAGCAGAAGCAATCAGGCATGAATTATAACACAATGTTGAAATGTGAGTCAGGCCACTACCTGCATATTAATGTATAATACATCCAATAATAACCCTTAAATTAGGCATGGTTGTACAAGTACATCATTTCTCTGTGTAATCCTACATATTCATTTTTATGCACAATTGCAGTTCCAGAAATAGTGTCATCTTTTTTTTTACCTTCTCAATTTTTTTCACTTCTTCTCCCTCCTTTAAAATGTCCCTTCCTCACTCCCTCCTTCCCTCCATCCGTCCTCCAAGGCCGAAGCGTTCGCTCTCTTGTTGGCAGAGACATGAGAAAGCAGCTGGGTCTTTGTGTTTGGAGTGTCTACAGGTAATCAACAGTGCATCCTCTTACCCACAGCCCTTCAGCTCAGCCAAATGATTGAATGCATTAGCGCTGAATGGCAAACCGTTGCTTATGCCTCTTGCACAA
The DNA here is from genome assembly GCF_027579695.1 of Neoarius graeffei. NCBI lineage: Eukaryota > Metazoa > Chordata > Actinopteri > Siluriformes > Ariidae > Neoarius > Neoarius graeffei. The sequence goes on along the minus strand of NC_083595.1, from coordinate 47,576,685 downwards.
ACAAGCCCATTTGCACCATTATCTCTCTCCATAGCGACCTCACAGATATTGCCGCCCAAATCTGCAAAAATATGCATTTGTGTCGAAAGGTTTATCAAAAGAAAATGAGGACATTACGCTGATATTTTGGAGTGGTGTTAGATTTGATGGGGTCCCTGTGAGATCCATTTCCCTGCAAAAGCAGAAGGATATTTGGGTTTCATTAGGTGTAAGATTGGACTAGTGATGCCTTCTAGATTTAAGCCCCCCCCCCCAAAAAAAAGGAAAATGGTTTCATTTAACCTTGATATAGACAAGAAGACAGCATGCACCCAATATGCAGATCTCAAGACCATCACAAACAAGGCGGAGAAGATGGTCAGCTTTATGTTCTGCCAGGAAATCTAGAGAATTGTAAATTATGTACACAACAACGGGTGGCATGGTGGTGTAGTGGTTAGCACTGTCGCCTCACAGCAAGACGGTCTGGGTTCGAGCCCCGTGGCCGGCGAGGGCCTTTCTGTGCGGAATTTGTTTCCTCCAGGTGCTCCGGTTTCCCCCAAAGACATGCAGGTTAGGTTAACTGGTGACAATTGACCATAGGTGTGAATGGTTGTCTGTGTCTATGTGTCAGCCCTGTGATGACTTGGCGACTTGTCCAGGGTGTACCCCGCCTTTCGCCCATAGTCAGCTGGGATAGGTTCCAGCTTGCCTGCGACCCTGTAGAACAGGATAAAGCGGCTAGAGATAATGAGATGAGATACACAACAACCTTCTAATATGACAGAAAACACACCCAAGAACCAGTTTTAAAAGGAAGAATCCAACCTCAATGAAGTACACACTAATCTTTATAATTATTATACATACAGGACACTTTTTCAATGGAATAAAAACATGTGTTTTATTACCTTCTAGTCTAGTGGGTTTCATTCATTTGGTTTGATAGCATGCAATATTGTTAGCATGTCGCTTATCCTACGTGTATTATGTCACTCTACCCAATGGAGAATGAGCGTTGAATATGGTTTACGATATTGCATAGTTGTCAAGACAACATGACGTCACACATCGGAGATGTAAAACTTCCACGCTAGTGAGCAACTGTGACAATTTGTAAATGAAACTGGCTGCTAGGTTTACTTCATTAAATATGGAAGATTTTGAGAAATTTTTGAAAGAGAAAGACGTGTTGAACACCAGAAAGGAATGTGTATGTATAATAAAAATTATTTTGGCTGGCGTTGAGTGGTATATCAGATATATTCCATTCAGCTCCTCATCATCGACTCGTTCAGTATCATGCTACCTGAAAGGAGCATATCTGATATACCACTCAACACCAGCCAATATTATTTAATTAACACATGATCTTCAAGTGTCCAAGGTTTATTCAGGAATGAAGTTCTGACTTGACTTTTTTTTTTTAGCTTGAACATCTTTCATCTAGGGACGGCACGGTGGTGTAGTGGTTACCACTGTTGCCTCACAACAAGAAGGTTCTAGGTCTGAGCCCAGTGGCTGATGAGGGCCTTTCTGTGTGGAGTTTGCATGTTCTCCCCGTGTCTGTGTGGGTTTCCTCCGGGTGCTCCGGTTTCCCCCACAGTCTAAAGACATGCAGGTTAGGATAATTGGTGGCTCTACATTGACCGTAGGTGTGAATGTGAGTGTGAATGGTTGCCTTGCGATGACCTGGCAACTTGTCCAGGGTGTACCCCGCCTCTTCCCCATAGTCAGCTGGGATAGGCTCCAGCTTGCCTGCGACCCTGTAGAACAGGATAAGTGGCTACAGATAATGGATGGATGAATGGATGGATGGTACATACAACACCACCAAACAAATTAGCACCAGCATCACTAACACACAAGGAAATGTTGTATGTCTCAAACAAAGACTCTCTGGACACTCGCTCTCTTCCAATCTTCAACTGCCGAGTCTGGGTGAGGTTGTACCCACTGGAGTGTCAGATTCCTGTTCTTGGCTGGGAGAAGTGGAACAAGTTGTGGTCTTTTTCTGTTGTACCCAATCCGCCTCAGGGTCTGACATGTTAAATATTTTCAGATGGTTTTGTAACTGACCACTGTTGTAACAAGTGGTTATTAGCTCATCCGGCCAACAGGCGATGGGCTTGTACCATCATGTGTCATCCAGCGTCTATCTGGCGTCGTCCACATTTTACGAAAATCACTTCTCTCTCAATTCTTCACCGATTTTTATTCTTTTTGGCAGGAAGGTCTGCCTGGGGTGCATATATCTAGGTCTGTCTGGGGTGCATATATCTTCTACCCAAATTTGCATTATTGCAATTAATAATGAATATATGGAGTAATTAAGCCCTAACGCGCAGTTTCCACACAAATTGCTTCTTCTCTCTCAATTCTTCAACGATTTTGATTCTTTCTGGCATGAAGGTAGGAGGACCTAGGGCCAAGTTTACATTAGACCGTATCTGTCTTGTTTTCTTCGCGGATGCACTGTCCGTTTACATTAAAACACCTGGAAACACCGGGAAACGGGAATCCGCCAGGGTCCACGTATTCAATCCAGATCGTGTCTGATCCGGTGCTGTGTAAACATTGAGAATACGCGGATACGCTGTGCTGAGCTCTAGCTGGCGTCGTCATTGGACAACGTCACTGTGACATCCACCTTCCTGATTCGCTGGCGTTGGTCATGTGACGCGACTGCTGAAAAACGGCGCGGACTTCCGCCTTGTATCACCTTTCATTAAGGAGTATAAAAGTATGAAAATACTGCAAATACTGATGCAAATACTGCCCATTGTGTAGTTATGATGGTCTTTAGGCTTGCCATCCTTCCACTTGCAAGTGGTAAGTGACTTGCGCACAGCGGCTCAGTCCCGAATCACTGCTCGTGCACTACACTCGCGCGCTCTGTGAGCTGCGCAGGGTCGGAGTGCGCACCCTCCAGAGGGCACTCTCTGTTCAGGGCGGAGTGATTTGGAGCGCAGCCGCTGAGGAGGAAGCGATGAGCCGCACTGACACATTTCAACTTACGTGCCGAATTAGTCATGTGATTAGCGTATCTGTGTATTGGCGTTGCTGTGTGCACGCGAATCGTGTACTGGCGTTGCTGTGTGCACACTAATCGTTTTTAAAAACGTTAATCTGATGATCCGCTGATACGGTCTAATGTAAACCCCACCCTAGGGTGCATATAAGTTCTACCCAGATTTGGGCCAGAGTGAGCTATGCCGTCATTGATGGTCTCCTTTGAGTTACCATGGCCTTACTGTCAGCTTGAACCAATCTGGCCATTCTCCTCTGACCTCTGACCTTTCTCAGCAACAAGGTGTTTCTGTCAACAGAACTGCGACTCATTGGTTGTTGGCATCGTCATCATAGTTTGTATTTTTGTTGTTGTTATTACATTAACATTAACTAGAGCTCAGATAATTGGACACCTGCACAAATGAGAAGGGGTACTAGTAAAGTTGCCATCTTCTAAAAAGCACTAATATTTTTACCTCTGCCAACTGTATTTGCAGCACCTGGAAAATCCTGGATTTTTTTTTTTTCAATCAGCAGGTTCATCCTGGAATCCTGGAACTGTTTTCAACCCCCTCCTTCTTTTCATTTTTAATAAGCGTGCGATCCATTTTAGCAGCACATCAGGAACTAACAGTGATGTTTAATCTATCCAGTAATTCCTGATGCACATTCTGGTTATTCAAGATTCTTCATTAATTTACACGGAATAACTAATTAGGAGAAATACCGAGAACTTTTTGTTATAGTTGTAAATCCAAATATTGTCTGCATTTTCATTTCCAAAACCAAACATGAATAAACAAAGCATATACAGATGAATGGCGATGAGCCAGAGGACCATCTGACCCCATCTCTGTCTGTGAGCTAATGGCAGCTGAAGTAAAAGAGGCCCAGAACAAAAACAGAGGACAGGCACGCATGACTCATCCACATTTTTTTTTTCCTTCAGTGGACAGTGGACCTTTATCAGTACACTCTCAGTTATAGTCTTCTGTCAGCACCTCTTAAAATCACCAGCTCATAAACAAACATTTACGTCATATGTTATACCATTGAACCATCTGCACAAATTTACTAAACATGGCTGGAGCCCAAGACTACTTAGTCATTTATGTATTCAGAGTGGGCGACTTAAAGCCAAAATATTTATGTAAGGAATGTTACTTGTATTCGGAGTCAGGTTACATTACTACTCCAGAAGATTTTCATTTCAGTTATTAAAATGAACTGCATGTAGTTCCTACCTGTGAGTATGGATAATCATGTAATGTTGTTAGCTATTATTATTGTAGCTACTTGTGTTGTTACTAACCTCGGTTGGTTACCTGGCTTCCATTGCACTCTGTTTTCCTCTTGTTACTTTTCTCACTGGCGCAATTCTTCTTCGAGATATTATGGATTGAACATGTATGGTTGGATGTCAGTGTACACTGTCAGAAATAGGGGTACAGTAGGAGTCCATTTCCGTCCCTCAAGGTACAATCTATGCTAATGTACCCCCTAGAGTTCATTATTGGACCTCAAGGTAACTATGTGTACTTTTTTAGGGCCAAAAAGATACATACAGTTGTGTTCAAAATAATAGCAGTGTGTTTAAAAACGTGAGTAAAGCTCAAAATCCTTATAATAGTTTTTATTTCCATGCATTGGGAGCACTGCACATTATATTCTACATCAAAACATGAAGACAAATGTATCAATATTTTAATTACTTTACAGAAAATGAAGAAAAATGAACATTGGGCTGTTCAAAAAAATAGCAGTGTCTGCATTTTTCATTACAAACTCCAAATATTTACTGTATAAACTGAAAAAATCTTAAGGATTTAGTATTCCTGTGAATCACTAAACTAATATTTAGTTGTATAACCACGGTTTCTGAGAACTTCTGGCACCTGTGAACAGGTATTCCAGCCCAGGATGATTTGACAACATTCCACAATTCCTCTGCATTTCTTGGTTTTGCCTCAGAAACAGCATTTTTGATGTCACCCCACAAGTTTTCTATCGGATTAAGGTCCGGGGATTGGGCTGGCCACTCCATAACTTTAATTTTGTTGGTCTTGAACCCTGATGCTGCTCGCTTACTGGTGTGTTTGGGGTCGTTGTCTTGTTGAAACACCCATTTCAAGGGCATTTCCTCTTCAGCATAAGGCAACATGACCTCCTCAAGTATTTTGATATATGCAAACTGATCCATGATCCCTGGTATGCGATAAATGGGCCCAACATCATACAGTAGTAAGAGAAACATTCCCATATCATGATGCTTGCACCACCATGCTTCACTGTCTTCAGAGTGTACTGTGGCTTGAATTCAGTGTTTGGGGGTCGTCTGAAAAACTGTCTGCGGCTCTTGGACCCAAAAAGAACAATTTTACTTTCATCAGTCCACAAAATGTTTCTCCATTTCTCTTTAGGCCAGTCGATGTGTTCTTTGGCAAATTGTATCCTCTTCAGCACGTCTTTTTTTTTAACAGTGGAACTTTGCGGGGGCTTCTTGCCGATAAATTAGCTTCACACAGGCATGTACTAATTGTACTAATGTACTAATTGTCACAGTACTCACAGGTAACTTCAGACCGTCTTTGATCACCCTGGAGCTGATCATTGGCTGAGTCTTTGCCATTCTGGCTATTCTTCGATCCATTCGAATGGTAGTCTTCTGTTTTCTTCCACGTCTCTCTGGCTTTGCTGTCCATTTTAAAGCACTGGAGATCATTTTAGCCGAGCAGCCCATCATTTTCTGCACTTCTTTACAGTATACGTTTTACCTCTCCAATCAACATTTTAATCAAAGCACGCTGTTCTTCTGAACAATGTCTGGAACGACCCATGTTTCTCAGGTTTTCAGAGAGAAATGGATGTACAACATGTGCTGGCTTCATCCTTAAATTAGGGCCACCTGACTGACATCTGTTTTTTCACAGAATGAATGATCTCACTAATTAAACTCCACACTGCTATTATTTTGAACACGTCCCTTTCACTTAATTATTCGATTACACAGACTCAGGAGCGTGCATATCATGAATGTTGGGTCTGTTGGTTTTCTATGACTCTACTACACCTACTGGTAAATTATTTGCCATGTAGTAATATAATTTCCACCAAAAACAGTGATTGATCTGGTTAGTCGTGTTGGACTGCTATTATTTTGAACACAAGTGTATATGTTCACAAGGAGTACATAAAGGGTACAAGTAAGTACCTTAGAGGGTGCTGCCCCAGTAACAAGCGGTTCGACCCCTCAAGGTACAGTAATGAACTTTATTTTCCAAGAGTGTAAGAGTGACTCATCTGTTGAGTAGTTCAATCACTTCATCACAATCATGACTTACAAAGACAAGTAACTGCTTACTAGCAATACCTCTTTGGCTTCCCTGAATATTAGCCCAATGAACACTGCCTTCAATTCCCCGTCCTCCCCAAATATCCACCCCTAACTGGTTCAATCTTTCAAATTTCACATGCACCTCCAAGACGCCTAATCAGGCAAGGGGTTTTTCTTAGAATTGATAATCACATCATCAGTTTTTCTTTGGCTAATCAGACATAAGGTACACCACCACTCTTGCCAGAACAGTTGGGGGTTAGGTGCTTTGCTCAAGCACACTTCAGCCAGTCCTGTTGGTCCAGGGAATCGAACCAGTGACATTCTGTTCCCAAAGCTGCTTCTCCACTCATTGGGCCATGGCTTCCCCTAATTCTTAGAATTCAACCGAGGAAATCTCCCTATGCTATAGATCCTGCTGTGTCAGGACTATAAAACTCAAATAATCAGAAACTTACCTTACCTTTTGCTTACCTTTCCTCAAACAAAATTATACTCAGAAGGCTTTAGATCCTTTCAACAAATGTTTGTGACACAATTACTGGCACCTCTAAAAACTATAAAATGAATCTGAACAAAAAAATGCAATCCCAAGAAAATCATAATACCTTTCAGAGACTCTTTGGTTGGGTTTTTTGTATATTTCTGCCATGCAAAGGCAAACTGCAGGACATGCATATTGTGTCGGTGGCAAAAGGTGGTCCAATAGTGTCACCTATTCACTATTGGACTGTCTTTTGCCACCAACACAGTATGTGGATGGGACATTCCACCGAATGGGTGCCATTTGCTTGTTGTACCACTCCCAAATTAAACTTAATTTGTTATATCTTTTCAACACTGATTATAATAACACACATATTTAACTATTTAAAATGTGTATTGGTCAACCTCAGGCTATGTTATTTATTTTTTTACAAGGTTTGGAAGTCAAAGATGGCTGCATTTCAGTAACAGGACTGAAAGTAACAGGACTGAGTTTTTAGCCTAGGATTAGCTAATACATGGAATTAAGCCATATGGCGTCATTGCTAATAGCATGACCACACTTAGCACATTCTAGTGATTTACCAAAAATCTGTATTTTTAAAATAAACAAATATCATCTAAGAAATAATTTAAGTAACAAGACAGTATGTTGACATTGACCTTAACAGTCAAAGTTAAAAAATCATCAAATATACAGAAAACTAAATGAGAGGACTAACTTTTGGTTTTCCCATGGCCTTCAGAAGACACAACTCATGTAACTTCCTGTTGAGCATGTGATTTATGGAATGTTCCAAATTTGTCAGATGGGGTAATATGTTTGGGTAACAGGACTGAGTGAAAACCCAGGGACATGACTAAAATGTGCATTTTAACTAAGATATTGTGGATTTCTTATGAAAAAATATATGTAAACCATGGATAGGATATGGAGTCACACAACAGTGCAAAAGAAATACTGTTTCTGAAGGATTTTAATCATAATATTTCATAGTTAAGTATAAAGTTAGAGTGTGGGGACAGGTAACACATGCTATTTTTCAGTGTTTTAGGTAGTTTTTATTAATCCTTACAATTATATATCTTAAATTTGAAATCAGATCAATGTGCAGGACATTCTGCGTAATAAGGAAATGTATTTTAAAATACATTTTTATGTGCATTTATACATATAATTTTCTAGGGATGGAAATGGCACCGATTTGGTGGAATGGCTCAGATACTACAGTTTGCCTTTGCATGGCAGATTTTCTCCCCGATTTTGTGATATGACACTTCCCACCCATCAGCCAGCTCTCCCCATCATATGACAGCTACATTAGCTAGTTATTAGCTAATCTTCATCATCTGTGATCATCACGGGGCAATGTAACACTCTTAGAGGAACACGCTATCTACCTTCTTCCACATACATGAACCACAGCTGGCCAAGGTCACTTTGTGTTGCTGTGTGGGGAAGCTATGGCCTAATGGTTAGAGAAGCAGCCTTGGGACCAAAAGGTTGCTGGTTTGATTCCCACGACCAGCAGGAATGGCTGAAGTGCCCTTGAGCAAGGCACCTAGCCCCCACCTGCTCCCCAGGCTGCTCTGGGTATGTTGTATATCGTTCTGGATAAGAGTGTCTGCTAAATGCCATTAATGTAATGTCATGATTGACAGGGAGAGAGTATGCCACGCCCACTCAGAGATCACAGCCAATTTTGCTCACTTGGTTCCTGACCATGGATATATGTCACATCATTGGAATTTGAACTCATGATCTCGTGACAAATTATTTTCTGTTGCACTACTTAGGGACTGATTTTACGCAAATATAAGGTTGTACACAGGTAAAATCTTTAACACAAATGAAACCCATCCTGTGTCTCAGCTGAGTCATCTAGAAGGTGATGAAATCTCTCACTTCTCAGTTAATAAGTTTTCAAACCCATTAGCTAGGCAATGCTGCTATGTATCCTGGTACCTCTCCATCGCAGAATGAGCTGTTAATAAAAGTGAAGAATTTCCAAATTGCTTGAAATTAATACATCCATTTTTAAGAGCCTCATTAGACTTTGATTTGCATGTAATTGCAAGCGACTGTTAATATTAAAAGGTAGTTTGATCGTCCCTGTTGACTAAACAAACACATGGCTTGACACTTTTTAATGGAAATAATGGGCAGCAGAAATGAGGTCTAATTGCAGGTTAAGTCAAGAGAGAGATGGACCCTGGATATTATTTGCTCATGCGGAAACTCAAACTAAGTCTGCAACACCATAGAGAAACATCAGAAACAAAGTCAGTGTTCAATATATCATTTGGTCTTAAAGCAAGACGATGAGGTGTCAAAACAAATTGCCTTTCAGAAGTTGAGAGCTGCGGTATTTTAAACAACACTTTGACATAAAAGCAGGAGCAGCAGGAGAATGACAGCTTGCATCTTATGGAGGGAAAGAAATCAGCAAGATTCTGCAACAAAGTCAACATTCCAGTTTGGCAAAAAGTGTAGAAATCCAAACGACTCCATTTATAACCATAACGAATCGATCGATCGATCGATATTCGACATGAAGAGTGTAGTTCTGGACTGCTTATCTCTCAATATTTCTCTGTGAAATACAGCAAATATCAGACTTTATTCATACCTACAGTAATGTGCAAAACTCTTGGCCATACCTGTCAACCCTCCCGTTTTTCCCGGGAAATCCCTTATTTTGACTTATTTCCCGCTGTTTTCCCGTTTTTTTTAATTTTCCCGAAAATATCCCGTATTTTCACATTATATAAAAGTCCCGTATTTTCACAATATAAAAAAGTCGGTAGGTCCAGAATTCATGACGCGCCTCTGACAGGAGTTTACAGCAGGAAGTCGGGCCATGAATTCATGTCCCCGCCCTCTCAGGCATCAGTAATTACATAACTACGTCCAGAGGCGAGGCTGAACAAGTGATTAGGTCCAGTGTTGCCAGATTGGACGGTTTCCCACCCAAGTTGGGCGGTTTCAAGTGCATTTTGGCGGGTTTTGAACATATTTTGGGCTGGAAAACGTCAGCAGTATCTGGCAACACTGATTAGGTCTGAGGTGAAGATGGCGATGCTAATAGCTAAGAAAAACATTAGCCTCTCTTTCTTTGATGATTTCAACAAGTGCGTGGCTGGAATGTTCCCAGACTCTTCCCTCGCAAAGAAATTTTCCATGGGGAAAACGAAAGCCTCCCAAATAATCAAAGGTAAGCTACACATGTTTACATTAAGTATGTCCTGGCTAAGACCTCATAAATAGCCTAGTGTAAACTAATTGGTGTATTAACTGTTTTATCCACTCATTGTCTATTTTATTTTCTATCTGAAACTTACCCATTTTAAATCACTCTTGGTATAATATCTTATATTACTCTTTATCTCTTTATTACTCTATCTATCTATCTATCTATCTATCTATCTATCTATCTATCTATCTATCTATCTATCTATCTAGTGTTCCGAGGCCATGACTATGGTAAAACCATAATAAATTGCAATGGAATTGAATTTATTGACTGGTTATATAATGACCTTTCTTATTTTAACATAAGATACGTATTTTAGCCCTTAATTTGGGAAATAACTGGTACCACTGAAAGCAAATAAAAATAAATGTATAGTTTATTCGCAAATGCACTCTATAAACCATAAGCATATTGCGTTTGGGTCTTGGCTATCACCAACATGCACCAGAGTACAGGAAATCACAAATACTTGATAGAAAATTGCCCCCCATTCAACTACACACCCACTTTTGGTGAAGGGTATGACTTTCCGAAATTTTCCCTTATTTTGGGTTAAAAATCTGGGAAATATCCCTTTTTTTCAAACCTCAAAGTTGACAGGTATGCTCTTGGCACCCTATTGTTTTTCTTTTTCATCCAAACTTTGTTACAGATTTCTATTTTATGACTTCTACATTATCTAGTCACTACATTACAAAAACATTTTAGAGTTCCAAATGTTCCAGCCTGTATCTGAGCAGCATATTCCATAAGAGAGCATTTTTCAGATTAAAAAAGAAAACATAATGAAGGCTACTGGGTTTTGGTGCAAAATGAAAATGCAAGTGTGACAGTCAAAGTGTCCAGAAGAACTGGGGCTGGTTTTGCAAGGTTTACGGGTTATTTAGCACAAAAGTCTTTTAGCACAAGTTCTAAAGTCTCTCAGCACAGCTCAGAGTTCTTTAGCACAAGATCCACAAACACTTAATCTTTATTATGAATACTTACTGATCATGTTTAAAGATGTTTAATAACGTTTTTTTTAGTGGTTGATAGCACTGGAAAATAAAAAGAAATATTGAAATCAAATATAAACATTCTGCAACAAAGTGAATTTCCCTGTAAACTAGCCACAGCGTCGAGATTTGTCTTGATGATCAAACGACCCTTACATCTTAGTATCATCTCATCTTCCTCATCTTCTTCTTGTGTCATGATTGCCGTATTATAAACAATTGATATGAATTCAACAAAAATAAAAACTTTACACTCGTTTCAAAGTCAATAATTTGAACATTTTGGAAAATAGGTTTGAAATAACGATTGTATTCAATTATCTTGTCATTAAAGATGCTATAGCATACAGATCATGTTTGTCATGGAATCGGTTCCACCGGAAATGCGACGACAATGTCCATGATCAAAAACTGTGAGTCACAACTTAATGCAGAGCAGAGCGCAGGCGATTTCGAATGGTTTGGGCAGTCACTCGACCTCCAAACAATTCATTCCCAGTGGATGTGGCAGTGACAAACCGATTACGCAAATGACGTAAGACAATCTGTCGGTCTTCTGCGTGTGACGTCACACGTGGTCGACCAGGATGGGGGCGGTCGGCTGTGGTGCAAGTTTGATGGAGACGTGTCTGGAGATTATGGATGGTCTGTCGACTGCATCCCATAACCCTCGCAACGTCAGTGACGGATGTTCCCGTATTCAGCATGCCAATGGCACGTTCACGGTGAATGTTTGACAGTCGTGGCATTGCAAATTAACAAATAATTAACCATAAAACCTTGTTTTTCTGAGATGACACTCTACTCTGCTACCGTGAGATCAATTGCACGTGTATCAATAGGTCACGTCACTTGTGTCACGTGGAAACGTGATTTTAGCGTGCAGTGCTCTCGCACGTGCTACGTAGGCCCGACCAGTAGAATGAATGTGTGACGTAATGCCCTTGACAATGCATTTAACCATAATCACAACAAGAACTCTTTCAAGAAAAGTTTCTAAACACTATTTGAAAAAGAATGAGTGTCAAGTTTTTATTTTTGCTGAGTATATTCATTTTGGTTGTTTTGTCATTCCTGAACGTTTATATTGCACTTTTGTTTAACTGCCATTCATTCTAGGATACTTTAGTGGAAGTTTCTTTGAAAATGTTCTTTTTTTTGGTTAAAGACTTTATTAGTCAAATACATATGAAAACAGTAATATGTGATATCAAATTGACTTTTAATAATTTGAGCAAATTTTTCGGAATAGATTCCACTCTTAGTTGGCAAAACATATGTTGTCAAGCAGGGCAAGAGACATAATCCCCCAGTTTATGAATTAATTCAGCAAACGCGTAATTATTGACAGTCAGCTGAATGTGTGATATGATCAGAAGTGACTGAAGTTATCTATGAAGGTGCTGACAATTCAAGGTTTGTTATGGCTTCACTACAAATATCCAAAGACACCAAAGAATTGGATTTTCAGTCCACGTTTCAAGGATCAACAACTGATCCTTAACATGCACAGCAGCAGAAAGTCCGGCTTCCGGTCCCTAAGCAATCATAATAAACCCCTTCCTATATCAAGGTGAGTATTTTTTTTTTCGATTATTGTGACCATAATCCAGAGTTGTGCTAAAAAAATCTACAGTAGAGTTGTGCTAAGAGACTTTGGAACTTGTGCTAAATAACCAGATACCTTCTGCAAAATGCTCAGTAAAACCTACAGCTCATTTCCTTATAAAACTGCACTCAGTGTACCTGAGATGACTATTTTATTTTATTTTTTTTAAGCAAAGAGTCCTCTCACACCAAATATTGACATTGTTTCATTTATTATGGCTTACTGATTACTGTTTATAGTATTTTTTTAATGATGAAACATTTAATTTCATTGTTTTTAAGTCATTATTGGTTGACAGCATTTATTTACATGTGCCTAAGACTTTTGCACAGTACTATACACTACCGTTCAAAAGTTTGGGGTCACTTTGAAATGTCCTTATTTTTGAAAGAAAAGCACTGTTCTTTTCAATGAAGATCACTTTAAACTAATCAGAAATCCACTCTATACATTGCTAATGTGGTAAATGACTATTCTAGCTGCAAATGTCTGGTTTTTGGTGCAATATCTCCATAGGTGTATAGAGGCCCATTTCCAGCAACTCTCACTCCAGTGTTCTAATGGTACAATGTGTTTGCTCATTGCCTCAGAAGGCTAATGGATGATTAGAAAACCCTTGTACAATCATGTTAGCACAGCTGAAAACAGTTGAGCTCTTTAGAGAAGCTATAAAACTGACCTTCCTTTGAGCAGATTGAGTTTCTGGAGCATCACATTTGTGGGGTCGATTAAATGCTCAAAATGGCCAGAAAAATGTCTTGACTATATTTTCTATTCATTTTACAACTTATGGTGGTAAATAAAGGTGTGACTTTTCATGGAAAACACAAAATTGTCTGGGTGACCCCAAACTTTTGAACGGTAGTGTATATAAATCTGAACTATTTGTTTATTTGTCTGTAATGCCCAGCAGTATGATAGGTTTCCCCCATTAAATCACTGTTTATGACTATGGATTTATCCCAAAGCATTAAGAAGTTGACATGCTACACTACTATTCCTTAAAATTAAATCATGAATTCTGAATCAATTAATCCCAGCATGCCATCAGTTAAATTTTTTTCCATTTCATTTCACTTCTTTGTGATTTTGAACAAGTAAGACAGATCCTGAGGTACAGAGAAAGCTAGACAATATCAACAGACATAATGTCAATTTCCCAATTACACAAACTGCAATGAATTTGTGATTCTTTTTCTTGTTTCTTCCTAGCTGTCTGCTTAGTCAAAGGCAAACCAATCACAAAACCAACAATAAAGGTGTGTGTACAAGGATAGACCCCCAGATGTCAATTCCAGACACTGTATACAACATATTTCATTGTGAATCCCAAAGCATTTTACAAGAAAAACCTGAACAAAGATGCAATTTAGATTTTTTGACTTGTAGTTGTAGACTGCACTTGAAGAGTTGCACTACAAGATCTGATGAAATTCTTAGATTTTATTTCAAATATTGTCTAAAACACTACTCTAGAGGTTAAGGGCTACAAATCTGATCTGAAAGTGGTGTTAGGGATTTAACATAGTCCTGAGCAAATTATACTACTTCAAGAAATCCCCATATCTCAGAGCGACACCACTCTGAGCTTTAAACATCACAAGCAAGACTTTCGACTCAATGCAGAACCGAACAGGCAGCCAGTGTTTAATGAATAAGACTGGCATAATATTGGATTTTATTCTATCCGAATTCACTGGATATGAGCAATCACGCATTCTGATTGGTTACTCTACTACTAGGATATCAGCTCATATACGGTGAGTAGAGAAAAACAAAATGGTGGAGCGTGTTGCTGAACCAATCGAGGACGAAGTAAAACCTCTACTCGAAAACAAAACACCAAAAAATACAAAAAAAAGCAACAAAATATGGAATAAAAGTATTCGATTTTAAGAAAAAAAAAAAAAAAATATATATATATATATATATATATATATATATATATATATATATATATATAATTTATTTTTTTATTTATTTTCAAGAATCATTATTATAGCATTTTTCAGACATTGCTACCATCATTTCCCAGGTGTCTTTATATTCTTCATCTTTAAGCATTAAAATTTGTTGAATTTTTTTAGACTGGTTCAAAAGCTCAAAGAAGTTTAAAAATTACAGAACTGAAATGTCCAAGGAAGAATTAAATAAATGTCTAAAGCTATTCTATACCTCGGCACGACAGCAAGACGGGACTTTCTACAAAAAAAAACAACACTAAAGTCAATTTGTGCAGCCATCGATAGGTTTTAAAGAAGTCCGCCTCAGCGGAAATTATTTTGTCGGATGTTCTGTATAAAGTTTTTATTTATTGAATTTGCAAAAAATAAAAATAAAATCGCTCTGTTTCTCAAAATCCAGTGAATGAGGATAGAATAAAACAGTTATTCCACTCAATCTCATTGTACATAGATTATAGCCGACTTGGTGCTACGCGCCCCGTCAGCTATCAGCTCATGTATGACTCGATTTCATGGAATAATTGTTAAATATACAGTATTTCATGGTAGGGTTACTGGCTCTCTAGTTTTCAGACTGTGTGTGTCAGTGTGGGTTTGTAACGGTTATTTGCAATGATCTCCCAAATTGTAGTTGGCGGAAAAACAAGCAATAAAATCATGCTGATCAGTTTGTTCATCATGTCCCACTTATTCCCTTCCAGTGACCATTTTAGGCCATCTTTGTAAATTTGCATTTGCATTTGGAAAAACCACAAGACACAGCATCTGTCTAAAATGATGTGAAGTATGTAAACTGACACAGAAGGAAGCCCCAAAAAGAAAGGAAAAGGGTGCAAAATGACCTGTCTCATTGTCATGTCAAGGCAGAAATCTGCAATCAATTCAATTTCTGACTGTCATGTGCAAGAACAAATGACTGCTGCAAGGTCAAATACAAAGTAGACTTGGAAGAAACATTAGGGTGAGTATAACCGAATATTGACCTTCCAGTGTGTGTTGGGGGAATAGAGATGTCCAGGTTTGGCATGTTGGGAAGGTAGAAACCCTGTATAATACTGAACCATCAAGTGGGTGGATATAGAGTGAAAGCTATACCGAGCCCAGAAATGAACCTTGATGGACACCATAGAGTATTTTACTCATTTAGGCTTAAAATCTCCTCTGATCCTAAGAAATCATTAAGATATCCACATTCCAGGTCAAGCAAAAGGTTGATCACTTTATCCAGCACTGATTCTGCCAAACAGGGGAATGTTGGCAATAAAAAAAGGTGGAAATTGGACATTAATTTGAGACATTTTTTGGAGGCGGCGAAGATGTAATTAGATATAATTAGTCATTTATTTAGATGGAAGAAGAAACCTTTGTCACATGCACACTTCAAGCACAGTGAAATTCATCCTCTGCATTTAACCCATCTGAAGCAGTGAACACACACACACACACACACACACACACACACACAGAGCAGTGGGCAGCCACACTAGAGCGCCCGGGGAGCAGTCAGGGGTCAGGTACCTTGCTCAAGGGCACTTCAGCCCAAGGCCGCCCCACGTTAACCTAACTGCATGTCTTTGGACTGTGGGGGAAACCGGAGCACCCAGAGGAAACCCACACAGACACGGGGAGAACATGCAAACTCCACACAGAAAGACCCTCGCCGGCCCCTGGGTTCAAACCCAGAACCTTCTTGCTGTGAGGTGACTGTGCTAACCACTACACCGTGGCACGGTGTAGTGGTTAGCACTATGTAATAATTCAGGTACATAAGGACAGCCTTGAGTTAAAGAGTTCGTGGTATTCTCTGGGACTAAACTCTTCAGAATGTTTTTTTTTTATTATTATCAGAAGCTGCACTAAAATATAAAGTAAACTGTAGGAGAACATAAAGTATTTAAACTCTTATGGTAGGGGTCATGCATGGTCTGTATGCAGACCCAACAAAGTGTTTCAGCAGACCAAAATGAGTCCTTGAAAAAATACTGCAGCAGAAATGATAAACATATGACAAAACTAGCTATAGTTCATTGAGTGTTCTGAACGTGAATCAGTTTGGCTTCTGTAGCAGAGTCTCTATTATAGTTTATCCGATCACATGCATTTGATGAAAATAATGTAGCTGGAGGGAACTCATCGGATGAGACAGTGGCGTAGGAAGGAGTTTGGCATTGGAGGAGATCGAATTTGCTATGGTCAGGGGGTATAGAGATGTAGTGGTTGATGTCACAAACCATAACAACATCATAACCATGGCAGGATAAACTTCAATGGAGCGTCAGTCTATCAACTGGAGTTCAAACAACAGCTAACCAGGAAGAATGACTGTATTGTCAAGATGGTAGACATTTGTTTTGCCATAGAATTCAAAAATAAACCTCTGAAAGACAAGAGCAAGTCATTTTAGCATCTTCCTAAAGATCCTTAAAGAAGGAATTAGTGGATTCACCTGTAGCGTGTTGAGTTCATTCATTGCAGCTATAGGAATTATTTAACCAAAATTATTCATGACTTAGATTGAAAACATAGTGAGAATATCTATATATTTACTTGGAAAATAAACCCCAGAGCATCAGCAATGCAGTAGCTCACTTGGCCGTACCATGAGAAACCAGACTTGTTTATAATTAGCTAAGCTGCTTTTCATGAAGGTAGCATGGTGGTGTAGTGGTTAGCACTGTCGCCTCACAGCAAGAAGGTTCTGGGTTCGAGCTCAGTGGCCAATGGGGGCCTTTCTGTGCGGAGTTTGCATGTTCTCCCCGTGTCTGTGTGGGTTTCCCCTGGGTGCTCCGGTTTCCCTACAGTCCAAAGACATGCAGGTTAGGTTAATTGGTGGCTCTAAATTGACCGTAGGTGTGAAGGGTTGTTTGTGTCTATGTGTCAGCCCTGCGATGATCTGGTGACTTGTCCAGGGTGTACCCCGCCTTTCACCCATAGTCAGCTGGGATAGGCTCCAGCTTGCCCACGACCCTGCACAGGATAAGCGGTTACAGATAATGGATGGATGGATGGATGGATGGATGGATGGATAGGCTATAGGTTACTCAGAGTTGGATACCAAGCAGTCATAGCCATGCCACAGTGGGCCAGACGAAAAAAGGAAACCGTAATCGGTTTTACACAAGGCGGACTCACCTGGGTTTTGAATCGAAGAGGTTGACAATGTCATCATAATCCAAAATGTCTGTGAGTTCTCTTTCTCTTTAGTCCTCCTGAGTTATCTTTTTTGTTTTTTTAAGAAAATGGGCCAATGAGAGCTGTTTAGTCGTAGTTGCACTTAACATTTGCCAAGAAGCAGCTTGGTGAAATTCAAACGGAAGAACTGGCGCAAGTTAAGGTTAAAGCTATACTGCCTTTCAGATTTTTCAAGTGTAGAAAAATAAAAAGAATTTTCCCTGACACCCAATTATTTTTGTTTAGTGGACCAAAAGCTCCTGAATTCGAATCGCAGTTTTCAATTTTATTTTATTTTTTTTAAATAGAACAATTAATACATTTAGGGCCATGTGGCCTTAAATTCTCTGCTATGTTTTCCTGCTTCACCATGACACAATACAAGATACTACGTCATGCATCATGTGGTGGGCTTTCCCTGTTCATGCAAGGCATTGCGGGATACAAATTTGAAACAGGAGAGAAAAATGGAGGACGTGAGTGTGCGAATGAAAGACCGACTACAGTAACGGAAAGTGAGAAGAAAAGATGTCATGTTATATATGAAGGAAAGGAAACGCAGGACCAAACTAATAAATATTGGTGGTCAGCGAGCACCTCGGTGTGATCAGCTGTTCGTTTAGTGACAGAATGATGGAACTGTCAGTGCACGCTCAAAGGTAAAGCTGTAGATGGCAGTAATGCAACACTGGATGCCAGCTGCCGTAAAACCCAAAAGAAGAAGAAGAAGAAGGTAAACCTGCGCATGCGCACACGGACTTCCTCTGTCTGCTTGACTGCACGAAACAAGTGATTTCATGCAAAATTATTTGCTTTAACCCCCTCAAATTAAATAACTTCCCAGCCACAGAATGGCCTGATATTTTGTGAGATATTACAGAAATAAACATATATCACAATGACCACATTTCAGAGGGAACTAAATTTCACCGATTTTATGAAATCAAAAGGCCGTCTAGCTTTAAAGGGATAGTTCGGGATTTTTGACATGAATCTGTATGGCATCCCCATCAGTAGTGTCGTGCAAACACACTGACTTACCCCTGACAGCATCCTGTGAGTGCAGTTCTTGTCCAGTTTTGGTCCAGACGAAAGTAGTCCGGCAAGTTTGTTGGGGTCACGAAAGTAAAACGTTTTTCGTCTCAAAACAGTATGTGTTCAAAAGAGTGATATATTTGCATCACAAAACCGTTGCCAAATAAAAAGTCAGACCTCGAAATCGCTTGGCACTATTTTCTCTCCCTTCTTATCACTGCGCGCTGCCGCCAGGTGACAGCGAAACGCAGACCCACTTAGCTGGTGGGAGACCAAGGCTGCACTCTATCCACGGCTTACACACGTGATGGCACGGAGGATGTGTATAGTGGCAGCATCTGTCCCCCCAGAGAGGATCTTTTCAAAAGCAGGACTGATTATAACTGAGAGGAGAAATAGAATCAGAATGAACTAGTTAATTGCAGCAATTAAAGGAATAGGTAGGAAAAGGAAGGTGCAAAGACACCGCGCAGCGCCTTAAAACGGGTTTTCAGGCGCTGCGCACCCGTTTTCAGGTGCTGCGTGGTGTCTTTGCGCCTGCAGCGGTGCTTTGCCTGTGCTGTGGCTGAAAATAGTTCCAGATATAAATTGGTCTAGTAAATCCCTTCGTGTTAATTTGCATTGATATGTGTACTCGATGTGAATGTACAGGTCATGAGAAATAATTATAAAAAATCTTGAGTTATTTAATTCACTTTTGCAACGACAATGCTAGCTGGACACACCGGATTACAGCGACTACGCTAAGCTAAGCTAACCTGGGCGTTTATAGATCAGGACAATGGCTGGGTCGGCTACAAAATGCTTTGGCTCACTCATCCAACTCTAGGGACTGCAGGGACTGACTCAATTTCATCTGGGGGTGGCGTATTCCTTTAAATCAAAAATAAAATCTCAGGAGCCGAAAGAGCCGGCTCCTTATAGTAAGAAGAGCCAAAAGAGCCGGCTCCCGAAAAAGAGCCGAAATTCCCATCACTAGTAAACAATGAATGAAACAGCCGTGGCTGTCACCTGGCGGCAGCGCGCAGTGATAAGAAGGGAGAGAAAATAGTGCCAAGCGATTTCGAGGTCTGACTTTTTATTTGGCAATGGTTTTGTGATGCAAATATATCACTCTTTTGAACACATACTGTTTTGAGACGAAAAACGTTTTACTTTCGTGACCCCAACAAACTTGCCGGACTACTTTCGTCTGGACCAAAACTGGACAAGAACTGGACTCACAGGATGCTGTCAGGGGTAAGTCAGTGTGTTTGCACGACACTATTGATGGGGATGCCATACAGATTCATGTCAAAAATCCCAAACTATCCTTTTAATGTAACGTCATGTAGCCTAACGTGAGTCATGTGAGGGATGGGATTCCGCAGGAAGGAAGCATGTTGCATGATGGTTATTTGATATTTAATTTAGTCATAACCAGCACTTCTCTCACATAATGTTGTCATTGTTGAGGATTTTATGATTTGCATTAATCAAGAAAAATATACAAGAAAATATACTTTATTTTTTCTCATCTCATCTCATTATCTCTAGCCGCTTTATCCTGTTCTACAGGGTCGCAGGCAAGCTGGAGCCTATCCCAGCTGACTACGGGCGAAAGGCGGGGTACACCCTGGACAAGTCGCCAGGTCATCACAGGGCTGACACATAGACACAGACAACCATTCACACTCACATTCACACCTACGGTCAATTTAGAGTCACCAGTTAACCTAACCTGCATGTCTTTGGACTGTGGGGGAAACCGGAGCACCCGGAGGAAACCCACGCGGACACGGGGAGAACATGCAAACTCCACACAGAAAGGCCCTCGCCGGCCCCGGGGCTCGAACCCAGGACCTTCTTGCTGTGAGGCGACAGCGCTAACCACTACACCACCGTGCCGCCTACTTTATTTTTTATTTACTTTTATTTTTGCAAAGGGTGGTGGAGAAAAGAGATCTGCTGATATTGGCGGAGACACGACCCGGTCCCCCTATTTCTTACGCCTCTGGGATCAGACACTCTCTCCCTGGCTAGAGGTATTATTTCAGAAAGGAAAGGCTCAGTGAAATGCCACTGCAACACAAAACTCCCAGTTGTCTTATTTAGAGCAATAAATCCACTGTTAAAGTAGTAAAAAACAGTCATTGCCATTCAGTCATGTTGGTTGTTTTTATCCTTTAAGCTACACTTTTTTATGTAGCCATTGTATGTGGCTTGACCTTTATAAATTTTAGTTGAATACTTCTGCATGGTGTCCATTTTCATGCTGAGCAAATCTGAGAAATTCTTGCTGCTAGCATCTGGAACGTAAAAATCAGGCCATGGGTGTCTCGAATCCACACAACATATAAAATGAAAATCACCAATAAAATAAGTGAGTTTGCTTAAACTTACACAAAATTTAAAAAAAAAACCTCCCAAAAGGATGTAAGAAGCCAAATATGTTGTTTTCCTCTTCCTGTTTTCAAATCCAAACAACCTGAAGTCCATTTAACATCACACTAAACTAATTTAGCACAAAATCTCATGGTGATTAAACAGTCTATTCTCCTGGTGACACAAAAAGAAATTCAAGGCTGAATAAAAGGCTCCAGGTGAAGCGATGCAGAGAAAGCTACAGTACCAGCTTTCTCACACAACACTGAGATCGCTGCAGCTCGCCCTGTCATTAAACAACAATGACCTCTTTATTATAAACACACAGGCACGCCAGCTGAGGCCCTGCTCCTGCTTTTAATCGGAGAAGAAAAGTGGAAACAAGTGGAGGTTTTAAGAGAGAGTAAATGGAGTCTTGGATGTGTGTGTGAATCAGATAAGAGAATGGGTAAGAAAATAAAGCAGAGGGAGGGAAAGAAAGAAAGAGAGAAAGGGAGAGAGGGTAAAACTATTCCAATATTGTACCACAAGGTCAAAGACAGGTACAAACAGTGGAACTACAGAAAACACTGGTAGAGAGAGAGAGAGAGATGAAAAAAACTTTTTTCAGGTTCTATGAGCCAATGGTTTTCAAAATGGGGTCAGTGAAGCGAAGCCCGGTTCTGATTTTGAGCACAGTGGTGTAAGTCACAAATGTTATCAAAGTTATTCATTTTATAAATAATATTGAGAGGAATTTAGTGAAAATGTCAATAAAAAATATATTTTATGAGTGTCATAATAATAATAATAATAATAATAATAATAATAATAATTTTTGGGGCAGCACGGTGGTGTAGTGGTTAGCGCTGTCGCCTCACAGCAAGAAGGTCCTGGGTTCGAGCCCCGGGGCCGGCGACGGCCTTTCTGTGTGGAGTTTGCATGTTCTCCCCGTGTCCGCGTGGGTTTCCTCCGGGTGCTCCGGTTTCCCCCACAGTCCAAAGACATGCAGGTTAGGTTAACTGGTGACTCTAAATTGAGCGTAGGTGTGAATGTGAGTGTGAATGGTTGTCTGTGTCTATGTGTCAGCCCTGTGATGACCTGGCGACTTGTCCAGGGTGTACCCCGCCTTTCACCCGTAGTCAGCTGGGATAGGCTCCAGCTTGCCTGCGACCCTGTAGAACAGGATAAAGCGGCTAGAGATAATGAGATGAGATAATAATTTTTTCAAGTATATCATGTTCATGGAAATACCAAGAAGGTTTTGGTAATCTTCTCGTTATCTCTAGCCGCTTTATCCTTCTACAGGGTCGCAGGCGAGCTGGAGCCTATCCCAGCTGACTATGGGTGAAAGGCAGGGTACACCCTGGACAAGTCGCCAGGTCATCACAGGGCTGACACATAGACACAGACAACCATTCACACTCACATTCACACCTACGCTCAATTTAGAGTCACCAGTTAACCTAACCTGCATGTCTTTGGACTGTGGGGGAAACCGGAGCACCCGGAGGAAACCCACGCGGACACGGGGAGAACATGCAAACTCCACACAGAAAGGCCCTCGCCGGCCACGGGGCTCGAACCCGGACCTTCTTGCTGTGAGGCAACAGCGCTAACCACTACACCACCGTGCCGCCCCTGATATTAAATTTGTAATTTAAAAATTATTTTATTTAAATACACTTCATGGGGTCCCTATTTGTAAAAGGTTTGAGAACCTCAAACCTCATAACAAACTGACTCATCATGTACAGTATATTATAGCTGAAGCAAAAGTTAGTGCACCCTTACTTTCAGCAGTTATTGTAAATTGCTCTTCATTGTCTAACTTTCAGAGAACTGAAGAAGGGTATACAGTTTTCAGAACTTTCTGTTGTCGATACACTACCAGTCGAAAGTTTGTACACCCCTACTCTACTCATTCACAGGGTTTTTTTCTGTATTTTGTATTTTCTACCTCGTAGAACAATACTGAAGACATCAAAACTATGAAATCGCATATTGAACATACAGTATATCAAATTTTGTGGTAAACAAAAAAGTGTTCAACAAAAAATGTTGATATTTTAGATTCTTCAGTGTATCCATGGTTTACCTTGATGATGCTTTGCACACTACTGGCGTTATCTTAACCAGCTTCATGAGGTCGTCACTTGGAATGCTTTTCAATTAACAGGTGTGCCTCATCAAAAGTTAACTCGTGGATGAGTTTCTCATCTCATCTCATTATCTCTAGCCGCTTTATCCTGTTCTACAGGGTCGCAGGCAAGCTGGAGCCTATCCCAGCTGACTACGGGTGAAAGGCGGGGTACACCCTGGACAAGTCGCCAGGTCATCACAGGGCTGACACATAGACACAGACAATCATTCACACTCACATTCACACCTACGCTCAATTTAGAGTCACCAGTTAACCTAACCTGCATGTCTTTGGACTGTGGGGGAAACCGGAGCACCCGGAGGAAACCCACGCGGACACGGGGAGAACATGCAAACTCCGCACAGAAAGGCCCTCGCCGGCCACGGGGCTCGAACCCGGACCTTCTTGCTGTGAGGCGACAGCACTAACCACTGCACCACCGTGCTGCCTGGATGAGTGTCTCCTTCTGAAACAGTAAATAGTAAGCAATAAAAATACTAAATAAATAAATAAGTAGCCCTATTCGATACCTGTAGTGATCCATATTACATCAAGAACCGAACAACTAAGTAAAGAGAAACGACATCCATCATTACTTGAAGACATGAAATGACTTTTAGTTTATAAAAATAAAAAAAATAAAAAAAACATTCAGTTCGAAGGTGTTTCCAAATGATTTTTATTGGTCCTGTATTACTGTTGCTGTTCTTCTGATCCCCAGTAAGCTGATTTGGAGCTGGAGCCTTTTTTAAAGCATTAAATAAGATTTAAAGTTAAAAATAGAAAGATAGATAGATAGATAGATAGATAGATAGATAGATAGATAGATAGATAGATAGATAGATAGATAGATATTGACTCTTTTGAGGCATTAGACACCTTAATGAGGCATATTCAGATAAATTAACTGGTGCTGGAGTTCACAAATATTTTGCAGTCAGAAAAAAAAAATTCAATCCAAAAAGTTGGATTTCATTTATGAACATAATCTAACTATGTAAAAATATTAGGCTAATTATTCCAATGTGCCAAATTGGAGCCCTAGACTACATATTATTATTATTATTATTATAGCTGGTAACATCAGCCAACAACCGATAAAAAGGGTTACCAAAGTTTGTTAACCCACATGAGAACCCGCAACACCTTACTCATCAACTGTACTTTCGATTAGGCCTGACAGAAGCTTCCGGATAGTTGTTTCTCCATCCTTTAAAACCGTTTTCTGCATTGTTCCAACCACAGAGTGAGCTTTCTCCTCTTCACCGAAGATTTTCCTTCATTCCTTGGTGAGACCAAGGATACCACCACCACCTAAACAGCCAATCGCCAGTGGAACATTATCTCATCTCATCTCATTATCTCTAGCCGCTTTATCCTTCTACAGGGTCGCAGGCAAGCTGGAGCCTATCCCAGCTGACTACGGGCGAAAGGCGGGGTACACCCTGGACAAGTCGCCAGGTCATCACAGGGCTGACACATAGACACAGACAACCATTCACACTCACATTCACACCTACGGTCAATTTAGAGTCACCAGTTAACCTAACCTGCATGTCTTTGGACTGTGGGGGAAACCGGAGCACCCGGAGGAAACCCACGCGGACACGGGGAGAACATGCAAACTCCGCACAGAAAGGCCCTCGCCGGCCCCGGGGCTCGAACCCAGGACCTTCTTGCTGTGAGGCGACAGCGCTAACCACTACACCACCGTGCCGCCCGTGGAACATTATTATTATTATTATTATTATTATTATTCCAGTTATTAAACATATCGTGAG
Organism: Neoarius graeffei; assembly: GCF_027579695.1. NCBI lineage: Eukaryota > Metazoa > Chordata > Actinopteri > Siluriformes > Ariidae > Neoarius > Neoarius graeffei. Next base: position 47,551,579 of record NC_083595.1, on the reverse strand, counting down.
CAAGTTGATGTTTGTCGGCTGTTCAATTCAAGTGAACAGTCAAACAGATTAATAAACCTAAGAACCCAGTAATAAGAATTGCACCACTGTAAGTAAATAAATAAATAGCTGTGCTTCATCGATAACATTTTGAGAACCATGAACTTTAGAAAGTATTTACAGGGATAAGACATAAAGGTGGGGCAGCATGGTGGTTAGCACTGTTGCTTCACAGCAAGAAGGTTCTGAGTTTGAGCCCAGTGGCCGACGGGGGCCTTTCTGTATAGAGTTTGCATGTTCTCCCTGGTGCTCTGGTTTTGTCCAAAGACATGCAGGTTACGCTAATTGGTGGCTCTAAAATTGATCGTGAGTGTGAATGATTGTTTGTCTCTGTGTGTCAGCCCTGTGATGATCTGGCGACTTGTCCAGGGTGTACCCCGCCTCTCACCCATAGTCAGCTGGGATAGGCTCCAGCTTGCCCATGACCCTGCACAGGATATGCAGTTACGGATAATGGACAGATGGAAGACATAAAGGTGCCAGACTGTATTTTTCTTTGTATTGAGTGTTCTACCTGAAGTAGGTTACTGTATGTACTTTTACATGTTAACGTCCTTGTGGTCAACCTTTGATTACCTTTCTGTGTAAAGCTATAATTATGTGATGACCACTATAAAGTGCGATTATGTACCTTGAAATATTTTTTTTTAAAGAGAAAGATGGTATAAAAGGTGTTCCTTTCATAATCCCACCTCAGTGACAAGGATCAATCCAGGTTTGAGCTTGATATTAAAAATACACTTTTGAATAAATGGTTTACATATGCAAAGGAAGAGGAAGATGAGTTCGAGAATGGTCTCAATTGTCATATAACATCTGATGAAAAAGGACTGTTCGTTTACGGCATATGTATCAATCTCTCTTGATGTGAGCTGAAACCCTGATGCATGTTAAAAGCATGGGAAAAAATGGTTCACCTTCTTCGAAGGCTTTAAACAAATCCCTAAATTATGTTGGTAGTTAGACATCATAAATCAGATCGTTTCAACTCATGGCACCGAAGAGGGAAAAAATTCCCATATGCTTGCGTTTGTTTATAGATTTCTTTAAGCTTAAAAAAGCACTCTGAGTGGCAGGATCTGAAGAAAAGTGTCTGTTAAGTCCATCAGCACCACTGCGAGAGCACTCGAACTGGCATGTGGTTGTGTCGGGAATAACTGGGTTGATTTGAAGCAGTTGAGAGATGGAAGAAAGACACTAACCTTCCTCCAGCTCTGCAGGGAATGAGCTATGAAGCACTCGTATTTACTCCCTCCCTGTGTGCACAGATCAACAGATTTCAGTGTTTTATGCATCACGACAAATGAAAGAGACACATGATTAATGTTCGCCCCTTCTTTTTCAAGCACCATCACAAACTTAGCCTCCTCACACGCACCCTCTCAGCATGCCAAAGCAAAAACAAGCTTCCTTAAAAGAAGATATTAAAGTCAAATACGGCGATGCTTGTACCAAATAAAATGCCTCATGTGTTGGCACAATATCAGATGATTGTAGGGCTTTATAGACGAGGAATGTACTCTGCATGTAGCAATTACAGGCAGGCAGTAAAAAAAGAAAATAAAAATGATCCATTCAGAAAAAAAAAAAACATTCAGAAAAAAAAAAACAACAAAAAAACAAATGTTTCAGAAAAATCTAAATGCATTTTTTTCTGGTTTCGCAGAAAAGATACAATTAGCATATTTTATCATATACAGCTCATAGAACCTGCAAGCGTAGCATAATCTCATGCATAATTTTGTATATTTTTTTTAATTTAAGGATAGCATTCATAATGCTACATAACACTTACGTAATAAGGCCACACAACAGCTCATCTCATCTCATCTCATTATCTCTAGCCGCTTTATCCTTCTACAGGGTCGCAGGCAAGCTGGAGCCAATCCCAGCTGACTACAGGCGAAAGGCGGGGTACACCCTGGACAAGTCGCCAGGTCATCACAGGGCTGACACATAGACACAGACAACCATTCACACTCACATTCACACCTACGCTCAATTTAGAGTCACCAGTTAACCTAACCTGCATGTCTTTGGACTGTGGGGGAAACCGGAGCACCCGGAGGAAACCCACGCGGACACGGGGAGAACATGCAAACTCCACACAGAAAGGCCCTCGCCGGCCACGGGGCTCGAACCCAGGACCTTCTTGCTGTGAGGCGACAGCGCTAACCACTACACCACCGTGCCGCCCCACACAACAGCTACTGTACATATTTAGGCTAAAGAACACAAGTCTGTATAATCCCTTTATGGCAACTGATATACATAAGAATACATAACACCTACATAACTCCTTCATGACAATGGACATACATAAGGTTACATACCACCTGACATATGATATCATAAGGTTATGTATCACTCACATACCACCTGCATTACACCCTCACACTTAAATAAAAAGGCTAAATATAATCTACATAAGCCCTTCATGAAAACTGTTATGCAATCAGGCAACATAACAACATGTTATGAATATGCCCTTTATAACAACTGATAATAAGTAAAGCTACAAAATGGCTGCATGATAAAGCTACTTAAAACCCTGCATACACTCTTCATGGCAACTGATATATTGGCTCATCCATATGCAATCTATATAAAGAATATTACATGGTTGGACAAAGATATGAAGTTTATCTTCAAGGTGATATTTTTTCAACACACGAAGATAAACTTCATATCTTCGTGCAACCATGTAATGTTATTTATATTATATGGACACATCCACAATAAAAAAAAAATGCTTTCATCAAAAGAACTTTAATTTAGAACTTGTTCACCATTTTGACAACGCACATCTAGTCAGCGGGAAAACACTCGGCGTGACATCATCGGAGTGAAATATCGAGAATTATTATACATACAGGAGATCCCAGTGACCTCAAAGACAACAGGCCCGTGGCATTGACTTCACACATCATGAAGACCCTAGAGAGACTCATCCTGGAGCAGATCCGGCCTATGGTCCAACCACTTCTTGACCCCCTTCAGTTTGCCTACCAGCCCAGTCTTGGAGTAGAGGACGCAATCATCTACCTGCTCAACAAAGTCTATGGCCACCTGGACAAGCCAGCCAGCACTGTGAGGATCATGTTTTTTTATTTCTCCAGTGCTTTTGACACCATCCAGCTGGCTCTGCTGGGTGAGAAGTTGACAGCGATGCAGGTGGATGCCCCACTGGTGTCCTGGATTGTGGATAATTTGACTGGCAGACCACAGTACATGCGCTTGCAGTGCTGTGTGTCAGACAGAGTGATCAGCAACACCAGGGCTCTGAAAGGGACTGTCCTTTCTCCTTTCCTTTTCACTCTCTACACCACTGATTTCAACTACTGCATGGAGACTTGCCACCACCAGAAATTTTCTGATGACTTTGCAGTGGTTGGACGTATTACTGGTGGTGATGAGAGCAAGTACAGGACAGTGGTGGACAACTTTGTCACATGGAGCAGGAAGAACCTCCTACAGCTCAACATGACGAAGATGAAAGAACTGGTGGTTGATCTGAAGAGAATCAGGGCTCCAGTGAATCCTGTTAACATCCAAGGGGTCAGTGTGGACATGGTGGAGGAATATAAGTACCTGGGGGTGTACCGTACTTGGATAATAAACTGGACTGGTCCAAAAACATGGACACGGTATACAAAAAGGGCCAGAGCCGTCTCTATTTTCTGAGATGGTTGAGGTCCTTCAACATCTGCCGAACAATGCTGCGGATGTTTTATGAGTCTGTGGTGGCCAGTGCCATCCTGTACGCTGTTGTCTGCTGGGGCAGCGGCTTGAGGGTGAAGGACACTAACAGACTCAATAAGATCATCAGGAAGGCCGGCCATGTTGTAGGCGAGGAACTGGACTCTCTGACAGTGGTGTTGGAGAGGAGGACACTGTCCAAAATAAAAACAATCTTAGACTGTCCTTCCCACCCTCTACATGAGGAGCTGATCAGCCACAGGAGCACATTCAGTAAATGGCTGATTCTTCCACGCTGCACAACTGAGAGACACAGGAAATCATTCCTACCTGTTGCTGTCAAGCTGTACAATGCCACTGTATAACTGTGGTACACAGGGCCGTAACTACCATTGAGGACACCGAGGTCATGTCCTCGGCATTTTTTTCCCCACGGTATTTTTTTTTCACTCAGAAATGTGAAATTAATATATGATGAAAATCGTTCTGACTTTGATCGGTGGAAAATTCTAAATTCAGCTTGCATCCCCCTGTTCTCATTTGTTTGTCTAAAAATAAAGTCCACATAATCATTTTTAAACGAAGCTGAAATATCCGACATTGGAAACATTTCATATTAGGCAGCCTCGCGATAGTCAGCTAAGCACCACGGGATATACAAGAGCTGAGAAGTGTTCTCATCAAGGTCCGACTCCGCAGCCAGGCAGTTTGTCAATTAGTCGTGGAATCTGAAAATTGACATAAGATGAAGAAGTCTACTACACTAAAACAAACCAAACTCAGCTCTGGAAAGTCAACAAGTGAGAGAAAAAGAAAGAGGGAAGAAGGGGAGTTAATTTTGCCAGTCCGGAATGCTTATGATCATTAACAGTGCAATTTTAATTAGCATTTCAAGCAACAACAGTCGAAGCCACTTATAGATAGGATTTTCGTTTTCCAGGTGGCACAAACTCTTTTATTCTATCTCTCGATTTGATTTGGTGCGTTTCAGATCAGAAAAGGCTGGACAGTCGTGACCTGTTTATGAAGTTATTGGGTGCTGACGAGACTTGAGCTATTTTGCTAACTTACCAGACTATAGGCTAACGTGAACCCAAGACACTATTGTTTTGATCATTGGTTGTATTTTCGAACGGAAATGAAAACGGGTAGCAAACTTATTATGTTCACATTTTATTTACAACATGATGTACCACCTCTGACTGCTTTCTGTCAATCATGAACAGCCCAGCTGTGTTCACAGCTCCTCCTCCGATCACCAATAATAATAATAGTAGTAATAATGATGATAATAATAGATGATGATAATAATAATAATAATGTTTTAAAATCAAATAGAGGACACTGGAGAGGGTGAGGATCAGCGAGTTGAAGAGAGAGAGCCAGGAGAAGAAGAGAAGGGAAGAGCAGAGCCAGTAGAGGAAGAAAAGGGAAGAACTGAGTCATGAGAGGAAGAGATAACAGAATCAGGAGATAAAGATAGGGAAATAACAGGTGAAGATCAAGAAACTCCAAGTACAAGTTTGTCCATCCATGATCCGGCAAGCTATAAAAACAAAAGTTCCTACACAGATGAGGAGAAAAAGAACATTCTTCAGGGTAGATGGAGTAGGGACCAGTATAAATACCCCCAGCATCAATTTGGGAAAAGGCTTCTGAGATATAGTGCTGAGTGGGAAAAAAAACACCCCTGGCTACGGTACTCTCCATCTGAGGATGCTGCATATTGTTGTGATCGTGCAGTTTTGAAATTGTTAAAATAAACATGTTCACCTACATGTTCATCTCCTTATTGCGCTTGTGATTTTGACTCATTTCCAAAATGTATGAAAAGTCACCATATTAGGACTTTTTTTTTGGCAAATAAGATGTATCGCAATGTTTGACCTCGGTATTTGAAAAATCCTGGTTACGGCCCTGGTGGTACACTGTCTTTACCATGTATACTGTATCCTTAACTCAGGTGCAATATATGTATAGAGCAGGGCTTTACATTAGCACCCGCCCACCTGCCAAACGCGGGTAAAATTCGGCTTTGGCGGGTAATAACTTTAGTCTCACTAGCCACTTTGGCGGGTGGTTTATTCTGTGGTATGACAATATATTTTAATTGTAGTTTTCTCTGAAGGCATCTGATATAATAAACGCATTGCAATGTAATATTACATGCCTACAACTCCCATGAGCACCTGCATAAACATTCTGACATGTTAGAATTGTTTAGAACGTTCGTTAACTGCTCAGATAAAATCAATGATACAGTAGCCTGCAGTTAATGAACGAAGCAACAAAGTTGCTGACGACTGACAAGCGCACTATGTGGCGGCCTATAGCTGGAGTTTCAAACCCTGCTGCTCAGGGAAAAAGGGGCAGAGATGAACAGGGCCGGAGCAGCATTTTAAAATCACCGAGGTCCGTGATGCGCAAAGCGCGCGCCGAAAAATTTGACATATTTAAATGAGAGGGGTGAATTACACGCCACACAAGAGATCTATTCCTGAAAGTACTTTTAATGGTGTTTGAACTGAATATCATCAGTTTTGGAAAAAAAAATCATGTATGTGGCAAGAGTAAGAATAATTTAAGCTTGTTTAATGGTTTGATCTGGCCCAAGCAATGAGGACAAAAGATACCCTAACCATGTAGCCTATGGAACTAAGATACATTAAGAATCTGGCATCTGTTACACCTACACACACAAAACATTCTGGGAAAAAAATCAGTATACACCACCATGTTTTAGGCAAAGTTATCCAAGGCAAACATAATTTGAAACTTTCCACTCTATTGCTTTGGCTTATCGAATGATTTATTTTTAAAATCACAAACAAGGCAGGCTACAACTGCGCTGCTTCAAAAATGTAAATTTAACAGCTTGATGAAAGTGCGCTGATGGTTACCATGAAAACCCCGTGTCTGCTGCACTGCGTTCCTCCGCCGAGTCGCACGCTCATTCGCTTTTGTGTTCTTGGTCTCAGAGACGCACGCACCAAACACACACAGAAGACAGAATCAACGTTTAACATCATTAACAATGCACTTTTTACGGAGACATTTTAATGTTATTCTTTATTTTTTTATTCAGTTGAATATTTAGTGTCCAAATGTATTTTCAGCTCTTAAAAATGACCGAGGTCCGGACCGCAGGGGCCTCAGAGCTGGCTGCGGCCAAGGAGATGAACAAGACACTAATAGGAAGATAAGACAGTTCAATGACAAATGGAAGTTCGGGCGAGATTGGCTAGTTCATAGCAAAACCGAAAATACCCTGTACTGCGAAGACTGTAGAAAGTCTGGCAAAGGCAGGCACCAGCAATTTTAAACTCAAAACTATAAAGGACCACGAAAAGTCAAATGCACACATCGGTACTATAACATCAAAACCGGCAAAGATGGCTGGTTCACTACAGGACAGCATTGCTTTCAGTCCCTGGCTGTCATGAAGTCGGCTGAGTTGGAGAGGATGGAGCTGCTATTTAGAAATGTTCACGCCAGGCCTGGAATTTCGTCATTTTAGGGGCAAGGCCACTTGGCCTTTTGTGCTGTCAATTTTTTGAGGGCACGAAGGCCAAACGCCAGGGCACCAAGGCCATAAAATGAAACAATGATTTTAAGTCCACGTCTATAATGTATTTAATTTAAGGATTAATGACTCTTCTGAGGAAGATTGGAGTCTCAGTTGAAACTATCAAGCAGGTAAAGAAACATCTCCTACACTATTATGTCTGAAGATAAGAAAACATTGAACACATCTACAGTAAACTTATCAATCCATCACTCACTTCAAAAATTGTAAAACTTATTAAACCTATATCCTCCCATAATTTTGTTCAATTGACACCGAATGTGCAAGAGCATCTTCAGACTGTACTACTACGCAGATTTTTGATTAATCAAAATTGAGCCGGGCGGCACGGTGGTGTAGTGGTTAGCGCTGTCGCCTTACAGCAAGAAGGTCCTGGGTTCGAGCCCCGGGGCCGGCGAGGGCCTTTCTGTGCGGAGTTTGCATGTTCTCCCCGTGTCCGCGTGGGTTTCCTCCGGGTGCTCCGGTTTCCCCCACAGTCCAAAGACATGCAGGTTAGGTTAACTGGTGACTCTAAATTGACCGTAGGTGTGAATGTGAGTGTGAATGGTTGTCTGTGTCTATGTGTCAGCCCTGTGATGACCTGGCGACTTGTCCAGGGTGTACCCCGCCTTTCGCCCGTAGTCAGCTGGGATAGGCTCCAGCTTGCCTGCGACCCTGTAGAAGGATAAAGCGGCTAGAGATAATGAGATGAGATGAGATGAGAAAATTGAGCCTGGAGTACATCAAAATGTTTGACTGTAAATGGAACATATACTAGAATGTATATGAAAATGAATAAAAGTAAATGTTAATGTTGTAATGACGCCAAAAACAATGAGAGAAAATCTCTTGCGATGGTGATCTCGTCAAGATGGCAGCAGTTACACTTCGGTTAAACAGCAAAAAGAAACATACAATACTAGTAACAAAACAATGCTAACTGCATAGATTAAAAAAGTGGCTATGAACAGACAACAGCACATATCACATATCATATTACGGCAGGAACAAGCAGTAGTAACATCCATGACCTTACGCTTAAAGCTCGACAAAGGAAAAATCTGACAGCAAGCTAATTAGCATTTGTTACCGGCTACAGTTGGTACTCGGCACGTTAAAAGTGGGTCAACGTTGTAACAACATAACGTTACTGTACACGCAATGCTTATTTAACAGTAACAAACTTAAGCCCTATATGTTGAAATTCCTATCTTATTCATTCGTTAATTTATCACACAGTCTTACCTCAGTCAACTTCTTCCCCCCTTCTGTGAAAATTCAACATCTCAGACGCGGACACAAGTGGGCGGGGGATGCGTTTGATTAAGTCTCCTGGTTGGCTGGTGATAGATTGGTGTCATTATAGCACGTCGGAGCGGTTCATGCCAGGCTCGAGTCCGATCCACCACTGATGAGTTGCCCAATAAGAATCCAGAATGTCATCAAAAGACGTATTTTTTTCTCAATAGACGCAGGTGATGTTAAAGCCTATTGGCAGTCACGGGGCAGACTACGAAACCGCAAAACCGCAGGGCATCAAGGCCACTGTGGCCTTATGGCAGATATTTTTTTCCAAGGGCACAAGGCCAAATTGAGAGGGCATGAGGGCCATGGCCCTCGTGGCCCTCGTGTAATTCCTGCCCTGGTTCACGCAATTGGAAAGAAGCTGATCTCGCCCCAGCTATCAACTTATGGCCTGCTGGAAGCCTCAGGTCACAAAGACCATTTTTCATGGACCATTCAGACTCATCTGATGATGAATGTAATGAGGGCATTTAATGTCTCTCTCTACACATGTTCACACACAAACTATTAATAGATAATACATAATATACATAATAATGCTTGATAATACACATAATACTTTCATATCAAAACATCAAATGTTTTTCAATGATAAATGTTTTGAATTGGACTTTTAATATTAGAATCAGTTCAGTTGTACTGAATGCTATTTTTTATATTGTACGATATTTCATATTGTAAGGGGCTTGAATTTGAGTTCAATAAACAGAATACTCTGTTTATATTTTTGTCTGAATTGGTTGCATGTTTTCATACAGGGAGCTACCTTAACAGCACTGAGTATTGAGTGCTACTGTAGAGATACATTATACGCTGCCATTCATAATTAAATCTAGATCTTCCGAACTTTAACGTATCATGGTGAAGAAAAAAACTGCGATTTCCTGGCAACAAAATTGTGGCTGGGGTGGCACGGTGGTGTAGTGGTTAGCGCTGTCGCCTCACAGCAAGAAGGTCCTGGGTTCGAGCCCCGGGGCCGGCGAGGGCCTTTCTGTGTGGAGTTTGCATGTTCTCCCCGTGTCCGCGTGGGTTTCCTCCGGGTGCTCTGGTTTCCCCCACAGTCCAAAGACATGCAGGTTAGGTTAACTGGTGACTCTAAATTGACCGTAGGTGTGAATGGTTGTCTGTGTCTATGTGTCAGCCCTGTGATGACCTGGCGACTTGTCCAGGGTGTACCCTGCCTTTCGCCCGTAGTCAGCTGGGATAGGCTCCAGCTTGCCTGCGACCCTGTAGAAGGATAAAGTGGCTAGAGATGATGAGATGAGATGAGATGAGATGAAAATTGTGGCTAGTGAAAAGGCTGAATGGCTAGTGACTCGGGAAAACCACTAGCCACACTGGCCGGTGAGCAAAAAAGTTAATGTAAAGCCCTGATATATAGGAATCATTATATATAGAATCACTTCATTTTGCTTTTATTTAAGTTACTGAACTTATTTAAAATTATTTTATTTTATTTATTCTTTTTTCAGATGATTTTATCTTCTATTTTTAGACATGTTTACTTCTTCTCTGATTCAGGAGCTTGGTAGCAAATTTGAATTTCCCTCGGGGGATTAATAAAGTAATTCTGATTCTGATTTTGATTTTTTTTTTCAATGGAATAAAAACGTGTTCTATTCCCTTCTAGCGGGTTTCATTCATTTGATTCGATAGCATCCAGTATTGTTAGCATATCGCTTATCCTACGTGTATTACATCACTCTACCCTATGGAGAATGAGCGTTGAATATGGTTTACAATCATGCATGGTTGTCAGGACAACATGACATCACACGTCAGAGCTGATGCGAATATCCAATGAGAAAATTTCCTGCTGCACATGCACAGAAGCATTTCTTTGTTCACCGGGAAAGAGAAAGATGCATTGAATGCCCGAAAGGCGACCAAAACTTCATTAGATATTCTTCACGCATATTTACAAGAGAAAAACAAACCAATGGACATTGAAAAACTGGAAAAGAGACACATTGGAGATGTAAAACTTCCACACCAGCAACACAGCAAATTCCCCAGTGTTGAATTAACACTTTCAGAGTTCATTTGCATCACATTGCTCCTGTGGAGGACGGCCCCATGTGGACAGTCGAAAGTCACACTTGGAAGACACCCTGGACACTTACAGTAATGCTTTTATGGCTGAGGACTATGGTCAGCTTGCTAACTTTAAGACTGCAGTTGTCATGAACAGTTTTGCACTCAAGTTTCCATCAATGAACAGTTTATAACTTCAACAAAACAGACTTCATGTTTAAACTGTTAAAATGTTATAATCATGCTATCTGTTATCACCCAAATGAGGATGGGTTCCCTTTTGAGTCTGATTCCTCTCGAGGTTTCTTCCTCATGTTGTCTGAGGGAGTTTTTCCTTGCCATCGTCACCACAGGCTTGTTCACTGGAGATAGACTAGGGATAGATTAGGGATAAAATTAGCTCATGCTTAAAGGAACAGTCCACCATATTTCCATAATGAAATATGCTCTTATCTGAATTGAGACGAGCTGCTCCGTACCTATCCGAGCTTTGCGCGACCTCCCAGTCAGTCAGACGCAGTCAGACGCGCTGTCACTCCTGTTAGCAATGTAGCTAGGCTCAGCATGGCCAATGGTATTTTTTGGGGCTGTAGTTAGATGCAACCAAACTCTTCCGAGTTTTTCCTGTTTACATAGGTTTATATGACCAGTGATATGAAACAAGTTCAGTTACACAAATTGAAACGTAGCGATTTTCTATGCTATGGAAAGTCCGCACTATAATGACAGGCGTACTAACACCTTCTGCATGCTTCGGCAGCGCATTGATATCTGAGCTCCATATCAATGCGCTGCCGAAGCGCGCAGAAGGTGTTAGTATGCCTGTCATTATAGTGCAGACTTTCCATAGCATAGAAAATCGCTACGTTTCAATTTGTGTAACTGAACTTGTTTCATGTCACTGGTCATATAAACCTATGTAAACAGGACAAACGCGGAAGAGTTTGGTCGCATCTAACTACAGCCCCAAAAAATACCATTGGCCATGCTGAGCCTAGCTACATTGCTAACAGGAGTGACAGCGCGTCTGACTGCGTCTGACTGACTGGGAGGTCACGCAAAGCTTGGAGAGGTACGGAGCAGCTTGTCTCAATTCAGATAAGAGCATATTTCATTATGGAAATACGGTTGACTGTTCCTTTAAAGTCACTAAAATTATGTAAAGCTGCTTTACGACAATGTCTATTGTAAAATTATTATTATTAATATTAGTTCCTCCGATCCCTGGGGGACAAAGGGCGGCAAGTCCTCTCCATCGTCTTCTGTCTTGGGTGGCATTGTTTCCCTCTTCCCATGTGAGTCCCCTCACTGCCAAGTTCTCTCTAAATGTTGACTTCCATGTTGTCTTAGGTCTGCCCCTCCTACATCTTCCATCTGTTGATGACCAATGTATTGCTTGCTTCGCCAACCTGTTGTTGTCCAGTCAAAGTATGTGTCCGGCGAACCTCATTCTGCATTGTTCTACTGTTATACTTAGCAGTTGTTGTCCAGTTCTTGCTAGTATTTCTTAATTTCTGTTTCTGTTTCTGTATGTGATCTTCAGTATTTTCCTCAGGCATCTTTGATGGAATACGTCAAGTTTGTGTGCTATTTTGTTCGTGCTTTTCCAGGTTTCGCATGCTTAACTTGCTGTTGAGATCACTACGGATGTGTACAGTGGTGCTTGAACGGTTGTGAACCCATTAGAATTTTCTATATTTCTGCATAAATATGAGCTAAAACATCATCAGATTTTCACACAAGTCCGAAAAGTCGATAAAGAGTACCCAGCTAAACAAATGAGACAAAAATATTATACTTGGTCATTTATTTATTGAGGAAAATGATCCAATATTACATATCTGTGAGTTGCAAAAGTATGTGAACCTCAAGGATTAGCAGTTAATTTGAAGGTGAAATGAGAGTCAGGTGTTTTCAATCAATGGGATGACAATCAGGTGTGAGTGGGCACCCTGTTTTATTTAAAGAACAGGGATCTATCAAAGTCTGATCTTCACAACACATGTTTGTGGAAGTGTATCATGGCAAGAACAAAGGAGATTTCTGAGGACCTCAGAAAAAGCGTTGTTGATGCTCATCAGGCTGGAAAAGGTTACAAAACCATCTCTAAAGAGTTTGGATTCCACCAATCCACAGTCAAACAGATTGTGTACAAATGGAGGAAATTCAAGACCATTGTTACCCTCCCCAGGAGTGGTCGACCAACAAAGATCACTCCAAGAGCAAGGCGTGTAATAGTCGGCGAGGTCACAAAGGACCCCAGGGTAACTTCTAAGCAACTGAACGCCTCTCTCACATTGGCTAATGTTAATGTTCATGAGTCCATCATCAGGAGAACACTGAACAACAATGGTGTGCATGGCAGGGTTGCAAGGAGAAAGCCACTGCTCTCCAAAAAGAACATTGCTGCTCATCTGCCATTTGCTAAAGATCATGTGGACAAGCCAGAAGGCTATTGGAAAAATGTTTTGTGGATGGATGAGACCAACATAGAACTGTTTGGTTTAAATGAGAAGTATTATATTTGGAGAAAGGAAAACACTGCAGTCCAGCATAAGAGCCTCATCCCATCTGTGAAACATGGTGGTGGTAGTATTATGGTTTGGGCCTGTTTTGCTGTAATTGGGCCAGGATGGCTTGCCATCATCGATAGAACAATGAATTCTGAATTATACCAGTTAATTCTAAAGGAAAATGTCAAGACATCTGTCCATGAACTAAATCTCAAGAGAAGGTGGGTCATGCAGCAAGGCAACAACCCTAAGCACACAAGTCGTTCTACCAAAGAATGGTTAAAGAAGAATAAAGTTAATGTTTTGGAATGGCAAAGTCAAAATCCTGACCTTAATCCAATCGAAATGTTGTGGAAGGACCTGAAGCGAGCAGTTCATGTGAGGAAACCCACCAACATCCCAAAGTTGAAGCTGTTCTGTACGGAGGAATGGGCTAAAATTCCTCCAAGCCAGTGTGCAGGACTGATCAACAGTTACCAGGAATGTTTAGTTGCAGTTATTGCTGCACAAGGGGGTCACACCAGATACTGAAAGTAAAGGTTCACATACTTTTGCCACTCACAGATATGTAATATTGGATCATTTTCCTTAATAAATAAATGACCAAGTATAATATTTTTGTTTCATTTGTTTAACTGGGTTCTCTTTATCTACTTTTAGGACTTGTGTGAAAATCTGATGATGTTTTAGGTCATATTTATGCAGACATATAGAAAATTCTAAAGGGTTCACAAACTTTCAAGCACCACTGTATAGTTGTAATTTAATACTCAGTGAGGTGGTCTTCGAATTAAGCTTCCCGAAAACTGTTGCTGCTTTTCCCAGTCTGACGCTGATGTCTTGGTCTATGTTCCCATCACTAGCCATAGTGCTTTCCAAATATATGAAGTGGCTGACATCTTCAACAGGTTGTTGGTTGACAGTGATTGGCTGTGGACTAACTTGGTTACCCACATGCAGTGTCTTTTTCTTCTCACTACCTATACATAGACCCACCTTGGCAGCATTTTGTTCCAAACTTGTTGTTATACAACCCCGATTCCAAAAAAGTTGGGACAAAGTACAAATTGTAAATAAAAACGGAATGCAATAATTTACAAATCTCAAAAACTGATATTGTATTCACAATAGAACATAGACAACATATCAAATGTCGAAAGTGAGACATTTTGAAATTTCACGACAGCAACACATCTCAAAAAAGCTGGGACAGGGGCAATAAGAGGCTGGAAAAGTTAAAGGTACAAAAAAGGAACAGCTGGAGGACCAAATTGCAACTCATTAGGTCAATTGGCAATAGGTCATTAACATGACTGGGTATAAAAAGAGTATCTTGGAGTGACAGCGGCTCTCAGAAGTAAAGATGGGAAGAGGATCACCAATCCCCCTAATTCTGCACCGACAAATAGTGGAGCAATATCAGAAAGGAGTTCGACAGTGTAAAATTGCAAAGAGTTTGAACATATCATCATCTACAGTGCATAATATCATCAAAAGATTCAGAGAATCTGGAAGAATCTCTGTGCGTAAGGGTCAAGGCCGGAAAACCATACTGGGTGCCCGTGATCTTTGGGCCCTTAGACGGCACTGCATCACATACAGGCATGCTTCTGTATTGGAAATCACAAAATGGGCTCAGGAATATTTCCAGAGAACATTATCTGTGAACACAATTCACCGTGCCATCCGCCGTTGCCAGCTAAAACTCTATAGTTCAAAGAAGAAGCCGTATCTAAACATGATCCAGAAGCGCAGACGTCTTCTCTGGGCCAAGGCTCATTTAAAATGGACTGTGGCAAAGTGGAAAACTGTTCTGTGGTCAGACGAATCATAATTTGAAGTTCTTTATGGAAATCAGCGACGCCGTGTCATTCGGACTAAAGAGGAGAAGGACGACCCAAGTTGTTATCAGCGCTCAGTTCAGAAGCCTGCATCTCTGATGGTATGAGGTTGCATTAGTGTGTGTGGCATGGGCAGCTTACACATCTGGAAAGACACCATCAATGCTGAAAGGTATATCCAGGTTCTAGAGCAACATATGCTCCCATCCAGACGACGTCTCTTTCAGGGAAGACCTTGCATTTTCCAACATGACAATGCCAAACCACATACTGCATCAATTACAGCATCATGGCTGCGTAGAAGAAGGGTCTGGGTACTGAACTGGCCAGCCTGCAGTCCAGATCTTTCACCCATAGAAAACATTTGGCGCATCATAAAACGGAAGATACGACAAAAAAGACCTAAGACAGTTGAGCAACTAGAATCCTACATTAGACAAGAATGGGTTAACATTCCTATCCCTAACCTTGAGCAACTTGTCTCCTCAGTCCCCAGACGTTTACAGACTGTTGTAAAGAGAAAAGGGGATGTCTCACAGTGGTAAACATGGCCTTGTCCCAACTTTTTTAAGATGTGTTGTTGTCATGAAATTTAAAATCACCTAATTTTTCTCTTTAAATGATACATTTTTTCAGTTTAAACATTTGATATGTCATCTATGTTCTATTCTGAATAAAATATGGAATTTTGAAACATCCACATCATTGCATTACGTTTTTATTTACAATTTGTTCTTTGTCCCAACTTTTTTGGAATTGGGGTTGTATCTTGTAGAGTTGTCACCCACTGCTAATATTGCAAGATCGTCTGCAAAATCTAAGTCTGTCAGCTTCTATTGTTAAAAGCACTATAAAAATAAACTTGACTTGAATTTGTGTCCAATTGGACACAGTAGGGTGTTAAATCAACACTATGGGTGTTCATTCAACACTGCGGATTTTGCTGTGGAGCAACTGGGACAATTTGTAAACAAACATGGCCACCAGGTTTGCTTTGTTAAATCCGGAAGATTTTGAGAGAATTTTGACGCGTTGAACACCTGAAAGGAATGTATAATAATAATAATAATAATAATAATAATAATAATAATAATATTGGCTGACTTTTTTTTCATGGTATATCAGATATATTCCATTCAGCTACTTGTCTTCGACTCGTTCATTCAGTATCATGCTAGCTGAATGGAATATATCTGATATACCACTCAACGCCAGCCAATATTATTTAAATATGTCACTCAGATCCGCGATGTATTGCGTATGAAAAATGCGAGTTTTTCAACACAAGAAGATAAACTTCATATCTTCAAGCCAATGTGTGATTTTCTTTTTATTAAGAATTTTCCAATAAAACTGACTACTGATTGTGAGTACATTAATCCTATTTAAGCCCTTAATTACAACATCTTATATATAAACATGAGACAACAAACCACCTATTATAGAAGTCTATATAAGACATACATAAGAAGGGTCAATAACACATGCATAAGCCTTACATGACTTAGCCCTTGTTTGGTGTGCTATGTCACATCACGTATTACCATTTTGTGACTCAGACATACTAGAATTCTGTGATCTTGACATTCTTTGTAGTCACGAACTGCTTAGAGTTGAGTGGGGGAAAAAGCCCCCATGGGGTAATATGCCCCCGGCCTGTTTTACCCAAAATAACCACCAGATGGCGCAAATTTACATTTTTATTGTTGCTATGGACTGGCTTGACAACGGGGATATACAAATATCCACTGTGGATCGCATGTCAGCAACGCAGCAGAGAGAAATCAAATTTCATGGTAAGTGATATAATTTTCAGATATCAGTAAAACTGTATTTAGATAGCTGCTATTTCGTCAGATATCACAGCTGTGTATGTGGTATGAGTAGACAAGTCAGTACGTTAAAAAAATACATTAGGTATAAAAAGTTGAATCACAAATAGCAGTATAGAGTATCCGGCCTTCTTGGAGTCCCTGGGAGAGGTACTGAGGAGTGCTCAGACTGGGGACTCCATTGTGTTACTGGGGGACTTCAATGCTCATGTGGGAGATGACAGTGACACCTGGAGGGGCGTGGTTGGGAGGAACGGCCTCCCCGATCTGAACCCGAGTGGTGTTTTGTTATTGGACTTCTGTGCTAGTCACGGTTTGTCCATAACGAACACCATGTTCGAGCATAGGGGTGTCCATAAGTGCACGTGGCACCAGGACACCTTAGGTCGGAGGTCAATGATAGACTTTGTAGTCGTTTCATCTGATCTCCGGCCCTATGTCTTGGACACTCGGGTGAAGAGAGGGGCTGAGCTGTCAACTGATCACCACCTGGTGGTGAGTTGGATCCGCTGGCGGAGGAGGAAGCTGGACAGACCTGGCAGGCCCAAACGTATGGTGAGGGTCTGCTGGGAACGTCTGGCCGAGCACTCTGTCGGGGAGGTCTTTAACTCCCACCTCCGGGAGAGCTTTTCCCAGCTTCCGAGGGAGGCGGGGGACATTGAGTCTGAGTGGACCATGTTCTCTACCTCCATTGTGGACGCAGCTGTTCGGAGCTGTGGCCGCAAGGTCTCCGGTGCCTGTCGTGGCGGCAATCCCCGAACCCGGTGGTGGACACCAGAAGTAAGGGATGCCGTCAAGCTGAAGAAGGAGTCCTATCGGGCCATGTTAACCTCCAGGACTCCCGAGGCAGCTGACGGGTATCGGCAGGCCAGGCGTGCTGCAGCTCGGGCAGTTGCGGAGGCAAAAACTCGGAACTGGGAGGAGTTCGGGGAGGCCATGGAGAAGGACTATCGGTCGGCCTCGAAGAAATTCTGGCAAACCGTCCGGCGCCTCAGGAGGGGGAAGCAGTACTCTGCCAACACTGTTTACAGTGCGGGTGGGGAGCTGTTGACCTCGACTGGGGACATTGTCGGGCGGTGGAAGGAATACTTTGAGGATCTCCTCAATCCCACCGTCATGTCTTCCACTGAGGAGACTGAGGCTGATGACTCAGAGGTGGACTCGTCCATTACCCAAGCCGAAGTCACTGAGGTGGTTTGCAAGCTCCTCGGTGGCAAGGCACCGGGGGTGGATGAGATCCGCCCTGAGTATCTCAAGTCTCTGGATGTTGTGGGGCTGTCTTGGTTGACACGCCTCTGCAACATCGCGTGGCGGTCAGGGACAGTGCCTCTGGAGTGGCAGACTGGGGTGGTGGTCCCTCTTTTTAAGAAAGGGGACCGGAGAGTGTGCCCCAATTATAGGGGAATCACACTTCTCAGCCTCCCAGGGAAGGTTTACTCCAGGGTACTGGAGAGGAGAATTCGACCAATAGTCGAACCTCGGATCCAGGAGGAACAATGCGGTTTTCGTCCTGGTCGCGGAACACTGGACCAGCTCTATACCCTTCATAGGGTGCTCGAGGGTTCATGGGAGTTTGCCCAACCAGTCCACATGTGCTTTGTGGATCTGGAGAAGGCATTCGACCGTGTCCCCCATAGTATTCTGTGGGGGGTGCTTCGGGAGTATGGGGTTCGGGGCTCTTTGCTAAGGGCTGTCCGGTCCCTGTACGAACAGAGCAGGAGTCTGGTTCGCATTGCCGGCAGTAAGTCAGACCTGTTCCCAGTGCATGTTGGACTCCGGCAGGGCTGCCCTTTGTCACCGGTTCTGTTCATAATTTTTATGGACAGAATTTCTAGGCGCAGCCAGGGGCCAGAAGGAATCCTGTTTGGGAACCACAGGATTTCATCTCTGCTTTTTGCGGATGATGTTGTCCTGTTGGCTTCTTCAAACCAGGACCTTCAGCATGCACTGGGGCGGTTTGCAGTCGAGTGCGAAGCGGCTGGGATGAGAATCAGCACCTCCAAGTCCGAGGCCATGGTTCTCGACCGGAAAAGGGTGGCTTGCCCTCTCCAGGTTGGTGGAGAAGTTCTGCCTCAAGTGGAGGAGTTTAAGTATCTCGGGATCTTGTTCACGAGTGAGGGAAGGATGGAGCGTGAGATCGACAGGCGGATCGGTGCAGCCTCCGCAGTGATGCGGTCGCTTTACCGGTCCGTTGTGGTGAAGAAGGAGCTGAGCCAAAAGGCGAAGCTCTCAATTTACCGGTCGATCTACGTTCCGACTCTCACCTATGGTCATGAGCTTTGGGTAATGACCGAAAGGACAAGATCGCGGATACAAGCGGCCGAAATGAGTTTCCTTCGCAGGGTGGCTGGGCGCTCCCTTAGAGATAGGGTGAGAAGCACAGTCACTCGGGAGGAGCTCGGAGTAGAGCCGCTGCTGCTCCACATCGAGAGGAATCAGCTGAGGTGGCTCGGGCATCTTTTTCGGATGCCTCCTGGACGCCTCCCTGGGGAGGTGTTCCAGGCATGTCCCCCCGGGAGGAGGCCCCGGGGAAGACCCAGGACACGCTGGAGGGACTATGTCTCTCGGCTGGCCTGGGAACGCCTCGGTGTTCTTCCCGAGGAGCTGGCCGAGGTGTCTGGGGAAAGGGAAGTTTGGGCTTCCATGCTTAGACTGCTGCCTCCGCGACCCGGTCCCGGATAAAGCGGAAGAAGACGAGACGAGACGAGACGAGAAGTTGAATCACATTTTGAAAGTAAGACCCTTTTTTGTAAAAGTGTAGTCTGTGGGGTAAAACGCCCCCTTAATGGCGGGGTAAATGGCCCCCAGAGGGCATCGTTTCCTTTTATCATAATTACTGTATTTCATACATTTCTGAATAGCAGATACCTAGTTTTTAATAACATCTCGCTTACCTGGTTGAGTAAAGCAAGTAATTTGAACTTAATATTAAAAATATTACCTCAGATTAGAATAGAAACCTGTGTGTGTGTGTGTGTGTGTGTGTGTGTGTGTGTGTGTGTGTGTGTGTGTGTGTGTGTGTGATGGCATGTGTGTTGTTTCAGTTGGGGGTTTTCAGCTGCGGGGTATTTATTTAGATAGCGTTACATTTCACTGTAATGTTAATGTAATGAATTCATTGATTCAATTAGCATTATTTATTGATGCACTTGTTCTTTGTTAATTCATGTTCAATCCACACAAAATTATATTGAAATTAAAATGCAAAATATAATAAAATAATGCATCTGTTCATTAATTCAGGAATATTTTCTTGTTTCTTTCACATTATAGGCTTAAGTAAGCACTTTTGCTATCCAAACAGCTTTTTTTGAGTGAGGGGGCCTATTGCCCCACCTCAGGGGGCCTTTTACCCCACTGGGGGTGTAAAAGGCCCCCTTGGCACAATGTTTGTTTTTGTTAAAAAAAAATTAAGTATTAACTTTAGGCAAACTTTAGGTGGCATTATTGTTCATGTCACTGTTGTCAAAAACTATGATTAAAACTAAACACATGGTTCATTTCAACTTGGAGAAAAACTGAATTTTCCTTAAGGGGGGCTTTTTCCCCCACTCTACTCTATGTCGGAGTTAGGTAGGGGTTAAGTAGCCCTATGGATACTAAGTAAAATGTTATCTATAGTACATCATCTCTATGAACTGTTTAACCACAATAGATACTAGACTTATAATACTATATACTCGGCTTACAATTGCTATATTTTTACAAGATGAAAATCATAAACATCAAACACGTGTACCAGAATTAATCATTATTTCAATTTGTATAATGTGACAAATTGTATCGAGTTCATGTGAAAGCATGAATGCAGAATTATAATGTGGATTTTTTTTGATTGAAGGAGAAAATAAAATGATAATGTCAATGTTAATTCAGCTGCCAGCATTAAAAGCACAGTGGTAACATCAGTGCATTCACTGCAAAAGACTTTATTGTTGAACCCGATCTAAATCATGTTGTGCCAACATTTCACATTGTTGCATAGCAACAGCGGGGCGAAAAAACACTAATGCAGTGAAAGCAGGGCGACTGTGTTCATTTCTCTCTTCTGGATAAAACACTCCTGACAAACCCCAAGAGGGACGGAGAAAGTAAAATCATGAGTAATGATCTCGCTGCAAACAAAGACAGCTTTATAGCCAGAACCAGATGGAAATTTCAATTTAGAGGAGATAAATAAATAACAGAATGCAATGATTGTAAAATTGCATATAAAGTGTGTGCACCTGGTAGTGAGAAAGAGAAAAAAAACAGACATTTGGCTTATTTTCTTTTTCCTTTTCTTTTTTTTCTGCTATATGCTGCATTGCGTGTTCGGTGTGAAGTAGAAACAAAGATAAGATGGAAAACGGATGGCAAATTAGGTTTCGGTATCATGTTCAGTGCTTTATCAGTGTATTAAATATATGAAACATGAGAAGTAGATGAGTATGGATTCATGGAAAAAATAATGGCATGACAATAAGATTGTAAAGAGGAATATAAGCTTCAGTTTATACAAAATGGAACCAATAGCATGGACCACAACACAAAACGCTGAACAGATTAACCAATTAATCTTCATTTTGAACTAAATTAAATTGTCAACAGTTATTCTACATCATAAAAAAATTGCCAGAGGGTGGTGGTTGTTGTTGTTGTTTTTTTTCAATGCCCAATTTAGTTGTTACAGTTCGTCCATTTTGTTCATTTCTTTAAATGATCCTCATCTATTTTGAAGCCCATCTGCCACTGATGGAATCAGTGCATGAGCACATGAGCAGTGTTTTAAAATGGTGTACATGTGGACATTATATTGCACAAATAGGAGTGGACACTACATACTATTCCTCAGAGTAGTATGGAATAAGTAGTAGAGATCAACTCTGTCTATATGAATCCGTTATTCAGGAAGGTTTGCAAGGCGTCTGATTGAGATACAGCAGGTGATGTGTTGAAACTGTTGGAAGCAGGAGGGAACCGTTACTATAGATGACTCGCAACCACGTGATCAAAATGTGCTACGTCATGAGCGTCCGCCATGATGGTGGATATACAAAGCAACTAGGATGGCAGCCGCTGAAAGCGTGTCTATAAACAATGCTGAATTTTCTCAGTATTACCACGATTTGAACAGTCGAGCGAATATTTGATCCAAAGAGAAGATAGATATGTGTGATTTTGACCCATATTATTTAAAAAAGTCAGACTTTTCTGAAGATAAGATGCTTCTACTGGCCATCGAGTACCCAGATATCGCGTTCTATCTGGTTTGACTGCCGAAGAATCAAGTCTGACCTTGGACCATTTTCTGAGTGGGTGCCCAGTCTGGATTGTTTCTATTGTAGAATTTCGCTGGCGCTCCTAGAAGCGAAATGGTAATACACGTGTTAAAATTATAACAACGACCGAGTGAACCATGACAAGAGAACGCCCATTTTATAGCAAAATTCTACCAACATTAAATAAAATTCTTCCATGATATTATCGAGAAAGCTTTTGAATCTCACCTGAGATAAAATGATCACTGCAAATATGAGCTGTTTTGGTTTTAGCCTCTGTAAGATCAGCCCTGCCGATGTTGTTCAGCCGTGCTCGTCTCCTCTCCGTACTAAGCCTCAGAGTTTCCTCACCCTCTTTCCGAATCACGGATGGAACTCTAAAAAATTGGAACGTGCTACTGTCACGAGTACTGTTGTGACCACAACCATATACAGCACAAAGATATGGCAGAGCTAAAAGAACACTTAAAGCAGTGGAAAAACAAAGAGAGTTGCGCACACATGACTATGTTTTGTATGGAATGTCGCTTGACCCCGCATTTGTATCTCCACCAACATGGCCGACATCCGGGTTTCTATTTTGCTTTGATGTCACTTGCAAGTCAAAGATTAGAGCTGGGACTTGAGCTCAGCCAAAACTTAGCCAGACACCAAAAAAGCAACAGGGCAAAGGATTTTGTAAGGGATTAGCGTCAGGCTGCCAGGTCACTCCGTTGTGTGTCACTATCGATGTTGATTTTAAAAGTAACTCAGTAAATTACACAGGGAAATGAATACTTAAGTCTGAGTGAAAAATACTATAGCAAGCGTGCAGCGTGGAAGAAGAGTCTGGAGACAGAAATCTTAGTTTCTCGGTCGTTAGCCTGCGTGTGGCAGCGGGGGCGTGGTCAAGCACCGGTCTGTGACAGGAGGGCGGAGTTGGGGAAGGTAAGTGGCAGAATCGCTTCACCTGAGTGTCATTAACCTGTGTTTTGTGTGTTCTCCCCAGTAAACCGCCCTATTTAAGGAGGGAGAGCGAGAGCAGAGGGAGAGCCGGACGAGACGCTGTGTGTGTGTGTGTGTGTGTGTCTCTCTCACGCTATTGAAACTGTGTTGCAACCCTGAAAAGTGTGGCAATAAAGCCGTAAAACCAACCTGATCTTTGTCCTGCCGTCCTCTGTGCTCCACCCACACGCGATTCACGCTACAGTGGTGCCGAAATCCGGGATCGTGGAGCACCTGTCCTGCAGCCCCATGGAATCCTCCCCGTTCGCGGACTTGGTCCACGCCCTCGCCACGGCCCAGCAGAGCCAGCACCAGGCGCTCGTCACACTCCGGAAGGAGCAGGAGCGCCGCTTCGAAGCCCTGGTACTGGCTCAACAAGAAGACCGTGAGGCGTTCCGGCGCCTTCTCGCGTCGGCGGGGTCCCCCAGCGCCCCGGCCGCGGGCCCATCTCCCATCACCTTGACTAAGATGGGCCCGCAGGACGACCCCGAGGCGTTCATCGCATTATTCGAACAGGTCGCCGAAGCCTCGGGGTGGCCGATGGAACAGCGCGCGGCGCGCCTCCTCCCCCTCCTGATGGGAGAGGCGCAGTTAGCTGCACTACAGCTCCCCGCCGACCACCGGCTGGCCTACGCCGACCTTCGCCGGGCTGTCCTCCAGCGCGTGGGGCGCACGCCGGAGCAGCAGCGCCAGCGCTTCCGCGCGCTGCGAATGGAGGAAGTCGGCAGCCCGTTTGCGTTCGGCCAGCAGCTCCGGGATGCCTGATGGCGGTGGCTGAGGGCCGAAGATCGCGACGCCGAGGGGATCATCGACCAGGTGGCGCTGGAGCAGTTCATCGCCCGCCTACCTGCCGGAACCGTGGAGTGGGTCCAGTGCCACCGCCCGGCGTCGCTGGATCAGGCCGTAGGACTGGCGGAGGATCATCTGGCGGCTGTCCCGGCGGCAGGACAACGGATGTCTTCTTCTCTCTCCTCTTCTCTCTCTCTCTCTCTTCCCCCTCCTCCCGTGTCCCGTCCTCGCCCCATTCCCCCACCACGGAGGCGGGGGCCGGCCCCACCCCAGCCGGCCCGCCGCACCCGTGGTGCCCTCCCGTTTCTCCCTTCTATGTCTGTCTCTCCCCCCCCTCAGGTGAGTGACCCTCAGTCCACAGCTGCAGAGGGGAGGCCCGGGCCGGTTTGCTGGCGCTGCGGGGAACCGGGCCACCTGCAGCAACAGTGTGCCGCGATGGAGGTGGGGGCGGTGGTGCGGATCCCCGACGCGCCAGAGGCTGCCCTCGATCAGGCCGGAGCATATCGCATACCGGTAAGTGTACAAGGGGCGACCTATCAGGCGTTGGTGGATTCGGGTTGCAACCAGACCTCGATCCGCCAAAGCCTGGTGCAAGACGAGGCATTGGGGGGAGCACAAGGGGTGAAGGTGTTGTGTGTGCACGGGGATGTTCACTGCTACCCGTTGGTGTCGGTCCACATACATTTCAGAGGGGACAAATCTATAGTGAAGGCGGCGGTTAATCCTCGCCTTACCCACTCTTTAATCTTGGGGACTGATTGGCCGGGATTCCGGGGGTTGATGGCACACCTAGTAAAGAGTGGGTCCTGCCGGTTAGCCGGGGGGGGTCCCGGTGTCGTTTTGGCTGGAGCTGCGGTCGCAGGGCCGTCTACGTCATCTCCGCGACAGAGTGAGGGGCCCCCGGCTCCTCCTCTTTCTATTGGGGAATCCCTCGCGGATTTCCCACTGGAACAATCGCGAGACGAAACTCTGCGACACGCGTTTGACCAAGTGAGAGTAATCGATGGTCAAACGCTCCAGCCGAATGCCACCCCGACCTTCCCCTATTTCTCCATCTTAAAAGATAGGTTATACCGAGTGACGCAGGACACTCAGACGAAGGAGCGTGTCACCCAGTTGTTAATTCCAAAGAGCCGTCGGGAATTGGTATTCCAGGCGGCTCACTTTAATCCCATGGCGGGACACCTCGGGCAGGATAAAACACTCGCCCGGATAATGGCCCGATTCTATTGGCCGGGGATTCGCGGCGACGTCCGTAAGTGGTGTACGGCGTGCCGCGAATGCCAGTTAGTAAACCCAGCGGCCATTCCAAAAGCGCCCTTGCGCCCCCTACCATTAATCGAGACCCCGTTTGAACGAATTGGGATGGATCTCGTCGGGCCATTAGATCGGTCAACACGAGGGTACCGCTTTATATTGGTTCTGGTGGACTATGCAACGCGATACCCGGAAGCGGTGCCTCTTCGCAATATCTCCGCACGTAGTATTGCAGAGGCCCTCTTCCACGTCATCTCCCGGGTCGGAATCCCGAAAGAGATTCTGACTGATCAAGGCACCTCGTTTATGTCACGAACACTGGCCGAACTGTATGGGCTATTGGGTATTAAGCCGATCCGCACCAGCGTGTATCACCCACAAACGGACGGTTTAGTCGAACGGTTCAACCGCACCCTCAAGAATATTATCAAAAAATTCGTAAGTGAGGACGCACGTAACTGGGATAAGTGGCTCGAACCCTTGTTGTTTGCAGTGCGAGAGGTCCCCCAAGCCTCCATGGGGTTCTCCCCATTTGAATTACTGTATGGGCGTAAGCCGCGCGGCATCTTAGATGTACTGCGGGAAAATTGGGAGGAGGGACCTTCGCAGAGCAAAAATGAAATTCAATACGTTATGGATCTGCGCGCAAAACTCCACACGCTCACCCACTTAACTCAGGAGAATTTGCGGCAGGCCCAGGAACGGCAAACCCGCCTGTACAACAAGGGCACGCGCCTTAGAGAGTTCACTCCGGGAGATAAGGTACTCGTCCTGTTGCCCACGTCGAGCTCCAAATTAATCGCCAAGTGGCAAGGGCCCTTCGAGGTCACATGGCGAGTCGGGGATGTCGACTATGAGGTTAGGCGAACGGACAGGGAGGGGGCGCTACAGATCTACCACCTCAATCTGCTGAAGCTCTGGAATGAGGAGGTCCCCGTGGCGTTGGTGTCGGTAGTTCCAGAGAAGGCGGAGCTGGGGCCGGAGATCCAAAAAGGGTCATTGGCATCTCGCACCTCTCCGGTCCCCTGTGGAGACCACCTCTCCCCGACCCAACTCACGGAGGTCGCCCAGTTGCAGGCCGAGTTTTCGGATGTGTTCTCGCCCCGGCCCGGACGCACCAACCTCATAGAACACCACATAGAGACGCCCCCGGGGGTGGTAGTGCGTAGCCGACCCTATAGATTACCCGAACACAAAAAAAAGGTGGTTCGGGAAGAACTTCAGGCCATGCTCGAAATGGGCATCGTCGAGGAGTCCCACAGTGACTGGAGCAGCCCGGTGGTCTTGGTTCCTAAGGCCGACGGCTCGGTCCGGTTCTGTGTGGACTATAGAAAAGTCAATGCGGTGTCTAAATTCGACGCGTACCCAATGCCTCGTATTGATGAGCTGCTTGATCGACTAGGCACGGCTCGCTTTTACTCGACACTGGATTTGACGAAGGGATATTGGCAGATCCCCTTGACTCCATTATCCCGGGAGAAAACGGCCTTTTCCACACCGTTCGGCTTACACCAGTTCGTCACACTTCCGTTTGGGCTGTTTGGGGCGCCCGCTACGTTTCAGCGGCTGATGGACCGGATCCTCCGGCCCCACGCCACCTATGCGGCCGCTTACTTAGACGACATAATCATTTATAGTAATGACTGGCAGCGGCACCTGCAACACCTGAGGGCCGTCCTTAGGTCGCTGAGGCGGGCGGGGCTCACTGCCAACCCGAAGAAGTGTGCGATTGGGCGGGTGGAAGTACGGTATCTGGGCTTCCACTTGGGTAACGGGCAGGTGCGTCCCCAAATTAATAAGACAGCAGCGATTGCGGCCTGCCCGAGACCCAAGACCAAAAAGGGGGTGAGACAGTTCCTGGGGCTGGCTGGCTATTATCGTAGGTTCATACCTAATTATTCGGACGTCACCAGCCCGCTGACTGACCTCACTAAAAAGGGGGCGCCAGATCCGGTCCAGTGGACGGAGCAGTGCCAGCGGGCTTTCTCTGAGGTAAAGGCTGCACTGTGTGGGGGGCCACTTTTGCACTCCCCTGACTTCTCTCTCCCCTTTGTGTTGCAGACGGATGCGTCGGACAGAGGGCTGGGGGCCGTTTTGTCCCAGCAGGTGGGGGGAGAGGACCGCCCAGTGTTGTACATCAGCCGGAAGCTGTCAGTGCGTGAGGGGCGCTACAGCACTATCGAGAAGGAGTGCCTGGCCATCAAGTGGGCGGTCCTCGCCCTCCGTTACTACCTGCTGGGGCGCTCTTTCACCCTCTGTTCGGACCACGCGCCCCTCCAGTGGCTCCACCGCATGAAGGATGCCAACGCGCGAATCACCCGTTGGTATCTGGCGCTCCAACCTTTCAACTTCAAGGTGGTCCACAGGCCGGGGGCGCAGATGGTCGTGGCGGACTTCCTCTCCCGTCAAGGGGGGGGGGAGTCGGCTGCGGGCCGGACGGGCGCCCGGCCTGAGTCGGGCGGTGGGGGTATGTGGCAGCGGGGGCGTGGTCAAGCACCGGTCTGTGACAGGAGGGCGGAGTTGGGGAAGGTAAGTGGCAGAATCGCTTCACCTGAGTGTCATTAACCTGTGTTTTGTTTGTTCTCCCCAGTAAACCGCCCTATTTAAGGAGGGAGAGCGAGAGCAGAGGGAGAGCCGGACGAGACGCTGTGTGTGTGTGTGTGTGTCTCTCTCACGCTATTGAAACTGTGTTGCAACCCTGAAAAGTGTGGCAATAAAGCCGTAAAACCAACCTGATCTTTGTCCTGCCGTCCTCTGTGCTCCACCCACACGCGATTCACGCTACACTGCGTTACTTGCTCTTGATAGCACTGGCTTGACCACTTTATTAGCATTCGCTAACACTACTGATGAACACTACACCGGCTGGAAGGTGACTTCACTGCAGCGCTGACAGCGCCGACTCGCAGTTAAGCTTGCGTTGGCCTTCATGAAGGCATAGAGTGATCAATTTTTGGTCCCTCCCAATATAAATAAAAATCTGATTGGTTAATTCATCGGTCACTTCCTACATAAAAATATACTGCCATGGCCTTCTGTCCCGGCAATGAAGTCCTAACCAATGAGTAAACAGCTCAAACTCTTCTCAGCCTACAGACAACAAACAAAACAATCTCAATGGATAACTCGATTTTAATGTTTTCAGGACAGTAACCCTTTCATTTCTGAAGCACATTTGATATAAAATGAGGCCAAATTAGAATTAGAAGAGAATAATTATAATGAAATTATGAAAGAATGAAAGAAATTAAATATAATATTTTAAATGCTATGTTTGGACTTCTCTGAAGCTCTAGAAGGCCCTGATGGTTCCCCTCCGGTTGGAAGCAACAAAAAAAAATATGTCTTGGAAGTGAGAGTGTTCAAGTGAGTGGACAAATTGGAAGCTTGCTGGATAAAGACCATGTTAAGATATTACACTGTGGAGTGCCTGAATTGCATTTATCGTACTGTCCCAACCTGATTTGGGGTTGTAGTAGGACAAACAAACAAATAAAAAAATTCTAGTTGACACCATGTACAAACTAGAGTGATGTACAGTGTCTTGCAAAGTATTCATCCCCCTTGGTCAAATCCCAGACCTCAATCCAATTGAGAATCTGTAGCATAACTTGAAGATTGCTGTACACCAATGCAACCCATCTAATTTGAAGGAGTTGGAGCAGTTTTGCCTTGAGGAATGGGCAAAAATCCCAGTGGCTAGATGTGCTAAGCTAATAGAAACATACCCCAAGAGACTAGAAGCTGTAATTGCAGCAAAAGGTGGCTCTACAAAGTATTGACTTTGGGGGGTGAATACCTATGCACACTCCAGATTTTTTTTTTTTTTAATCTTAATTATTGGCTCATCCGGCGGCACGGTGGTGTAGTGGTTAGCACTGTTGCCTCACAGCAAGAAGGTCCTGGGATGAGTTTATGCCATCATGTGTTGTCCATCCAGCGTTGTTCAAGTTTCACAAAAATCAATTCTTCACCGATTTTTATTCTTTTTGGCAAGAAGGTGGATCTGCCTGGGGTGCATATAGCGTCTAGCTAAATTTGCATAATTGCAATTAATAATGAAGATATGGAGTAATTAAGCCCTAGTGAGCAGTTTCCACACAAATCGCTTCTTCTCTCTCAATTCTTCACTGATTTTGATTCTTTCTGGCATGAAGGTAGGGGTACCTAGGGTGCATATAACTTCTACCCAGATTTGCTTCATTGCAATTATTAACGAAGTTATGGACTAATTAAGCCTTCATGAGCAGTTCAACAAAAATCACTTCTCCTCGCCATTTTGGATTCTTCCTGGCAAATAGGTCGGTATTCCTAGGGTGGCTATAGCTTCTATATATAGCTTGTATATAGTGTATATAGCTTGCAACATTTATTGCGCAAAGTGGCCCACTTTAGATTGTTCCTTCTGGACTAGACGGGGCTGGAGTGAGCTACGCCGTCATTGATGGTCTCGTTGTTTGTGTCACAATTAAAAAAAAAAAAAAACTGCACCTTTAAACTCATCAGCATGTTGTGTGAATCAAATAGATGGTGCTAACCCCCCCAAAATCCATTTTAATTCCAGCTTGTAATGCGACAAAACAGAACAAACACCAAGGGGGATGAATACTTTTTCCAGACATTGTAGCTGAGGTTGAAGAATTGTCAGTCAAAATCCACATGCCATGCTCACAGTGCTGGAATTCTGACATCTGGGTTTCTCTACAGTGTTTCCAAAGCCAAAGTGGAAAACAAAAAAAACTCTAGGTTCAAATCCAAGTGCAGATAAAGGTAAGGACACTGGAGCACTAAACAGATACAGACAGTGCCATTGCATTAAACTCCAATATAACAGGCAGTATTGTATGCATGAGTTAACTACATAATGGTGTTCAATTCACTTGCTGTTTTTGGAATTGTGTTCTGTATTTTAAGCTAATGTGAACCCAAATGTGTTAACAGTTAATGATTAAAGCCAAAAATGATGCAAAATGGCACCCAAGACTGGCTTTAGGACAGCCCCAAACCAATCAAAACTCAATTTTGGAGCTGAGGTGCAACATAAATGTATTTAATAATTCTGTAATAAGTACTAAGATGTTGCACACAGTTAGAAATTAAAGAGCTTTGTACTCATACAGCACTGTTGAATACACTGGGTGGCATGGTGGTGTAGTGGTTAGCACTGTTGCCTCACAGCAAGAAGGTTCTGGGTTCGAGCCCAGTGGCTGATGGGGCCTTTCCTGCATGGAATTTGCATGTTCTCCCGGTGTCTGCATGGGTTTCCTCCAGGTGCTCTGGTTTCCCCCCACAGTCCCAAGACCTGTGGTTAGGTTAACATGGGGCAGCCTTGGGCTGAAGTGCCTTTGAGCAAGGCACCTAACCCCCAACTGTTCCCTGGGCGCTGTGGCATAGCTGCTCACTGCTCTGGGTCTGTGCATGTGCTCATTGCTCACACGTGTGTATTCACTGCTTCAAATGCGTCAAATGCAGAGGATGGACTTCACTGTGCTTGAGTGTGCATGTGACAAATAAAGGCTTCTTCTTCTGTTGGATCCTTGAATTGAATTGACTATAAAGTGTTGATTCATTTTCCAGCTCTGGCTGACAAATCAGGTTTACATTAATATACTTTTTATAATATGTTATTATTTCTATAATGACAAATTACATAGATTTCTATGGTGGATGCCCAACATAAATGTGTTTTTAAAAAATGTATAATTTTTGATATGGTGAAGTTTTCTGTGGGGAAACGTTTAATTAGCATTTATGGACAGAGTCTCCAGTGTCAACACTTTGGAACAGAGAGAAGATTTAAGAATTAAATTTTACAATTTCCATCCATGGAGATTCTGTAGAATGGAGGACATTGCACTTGGTAACATGGTAAGCTATGTTTTGTTTGTTTGTTTGTTTGTTTGTTTGTTTTTGTCTTATTAACTTCACAAGAGATAGAGGAAAATTCCAGAATAATTTTCTGAAATAATTTCTAGAAGCTTCCATTTATACCATTAGAACAACACACAGAATTTGACTGAACACTTCAGATGAACTGGATGAACTCAGACCTGGATATCAGTGTTGCCTCTTCACTGCATATCTTCTGCCTTTTATCTTGAAAAAGAAAATGACAGCATTTCATTATGGGATGCAGTAAACCAGGAAAATAGTTGGGTTAATCTATGGAAACCATGCTATATGTAGCTATGGGGGAAAAATAACAGAAACAGGCCACTTTTAATGGTGGTCACCATTTTCCATAGCTGTATAATATGTCATCAGTTGTTGCTGTTGTTGTTCCATTACTATGCACCACATGGTGGCCCAGACAAAGTTATCAATCTTATCAGGCAGTTGCATGATGGTATGATGGGAAGAATTATCTCTGATGGTGATAGCTCCATCCACATGCCCATCTCAACCAGTGTTCAGTCCCTGTTTCTGTTTGGCTTGTACGTCACCACTATTTTCATGGATACCTCTCAAGATGATGACAACACCAAAGAAATCTACATCAAGTACCGCTTTGATAGCAAGTTCTTCAATCTTTACCATCTCCAAGCCACCACCAAAGTCATCAAAGAGCTAATACGTGAACTATTCTTTACAGACAACATGGAGCTTATGGCCCACAACGAAGAGGATCTGCAACCTTTTACTGAGCAATTTACATCTGCAATCTCTCTCTCTTTGGCCTCACAGTAAGTTGAAGAATAGCCAATCCAAAAAGCCTTTATTTGTCACATGTACACTCAAATACAGACTTAAGTACTCAGTGAACTTGAACCTCTGCATTTAACCCATCTGAAGCAGTGAACACACACATGCACACACAAATGAACAATGAGCACACACATACCCAGAGCAATGGGCAGCTATGCTACAGTGCCTGGGGAGCAATTGAGGGTTAGGTACCTTGCTCAAGGGCACTTCAGCCCAACCTCAGACCTTGGCCACCCCATGTTAACCTAACCACATGTCTTTGGACTGTGGGGTAAACTTGAGCACCCAGAGGAAACCCACGCAGACACGGGGAGAACATGCAAACTCCACAGAGGAAGGCTCCCATTGGCCACTGGGCTTGAATCCAGAACTTTCTTGCTGTGAGGCGGCAGTGCTAACCACTACACCACCATGCCACCCACAGAATACAGATGTTATGCATCAAAACCCTCCAGAGCAACCTCCATCAGTGTAGCCATCCATGGAGAAAGGTCCAGCACTTCCCTTACCTAGGAAGCATCCAGTCCAATGATGCCACAATTGGAAATGAGGTCACCAGAAGAATCAACAAGGCAAGTGCAGCACTTGGGTGACTTTAACACAATGTCTTTGACAAGAGAGGCCTCAGGCAATCTGTCAAGCTCAAGGTTTACAATGGAATTGTCCTCAGCTCCTACCTTACCTACCGCGACCACGTTAAGGATTTCGAATGCTTTCATCAGCACAAGTTGTGCTCACTCTTAGGCATCTGTTGGCAAGATTACACACCTGATGTAGATGTCATAGCTCACATACACTCCAACAGTATCAAGTCCAAGATCATAAAGGCTCGACTATGTTGGTCAGGTCACCTGACATTGTTTCACAATGTCACTTATCAGCTACCAAAGCATCTTCTATTCTGAGCTTGCCAACAGCAAACATACTCGAGGCAGCCAGAGAAAGCACTACAAAGACAACCTCAAGCATGCTTTAAAGCTTTGCAAGATTAACCACCAAATGTGGGGAAAAAAACAGCTACCATGCTGAGGCGCAACCCAGTATGCACAGGTGTCGCAGCATTTGAAGTTGAATGCAGAGAAGCATCACGTGCAAAGAGACTTGGTCACCATAATCAGCAACTCCAGCGCAAATTTCAGCAGCCACAACCAGACAGGCCTGAGTTTCCCAAAAGCATCGCAGCACGTCGTTAAATGGTAGAGCAAGCAGCACAATGAACTCTCAGCTAGCTGAGATGCTCTTAGCTTCAAGAGGCTTTTGGGAAACCCACCATAGCGCCTTTGTATGTGATGTCTGTGGTCAAGTGTGACATGCTAAGGCACACTACAACTCGTGATGCTTTGTGATGGGTTATTGATGAAAATGAGGTGTTTGGTGGTGATGCTTACCCAAGCTTTGGGACGTATTCCCAAACCCATCTACAAGTATTCGCCGCTTAGTTTGCTGACGAAAACATTGCCACCAAATGTTAATGCATGCATTGCAAGTTTTCTTAACATTTTTGGCCACTCATGAGGTGGAGACACACCGGAAAACAACTCGTGAATCTCAGAGAACATTCACCATGCAAGATTCACACAATTGGTGGCCATGCTACCAATTTTTCAGCACCAAGTATTCGCAAATCCATCATAAGCTGTAGTGTGACTGGAGCCTAAGATCGGGCTGATCAGTCACAAATGTTCCCACAGATGTTAAATTATTGACATGCTGGAATTGTCATCATTGTAGATGATGGACGACAACAACAACAACAACGCATCACATGCCACTTGTGGCTTTAGTTTATTATGAGTCATGGACCCATTTGGGAAATCTGTACAAAATTCCCTTCGTGAGCATCATACCTGCTCCTTTCTCCACACTTCTACACCCTGGTTATCACTTCCTGATTTACAGGTATGCTGCAGTTGAACTCTGGGAATAGTCTTTCCCTCCAGCAGCTGGAATGAGCATATGGATGAGAGTATATAGACTCAAGAGGGATGCAAGGTTTGTCAGTGTTAAATTCGAGTTTGTTAGTGCTACTAGATAGCTCACC
Source organism: Neoarius graeffei (assembly GCF_027579695.1). NCBI lineage: Eukaryota > Metazoa > Chordata > Actinopteri > Siluriformes > Ariidae > Neoarius > Neoarius graeffei. The sequence goes on along the minus strand of NC_083595.1, from coordinate 47,517,714 downwards.
GATAATAGAGATTAGTGTGTTTCAGGTTACAGCATATTTCACAGGTAATATTTTTGTACATGGTGCTGCTCTGATGACTGACCTAAAGAGATGTTAATGGGAAGGCTGATGGGAGAATTCAAGTACTTTTATGAATTCACACAGCAAGAGTATAATTATGGGTTCATGTGGAGAGCAGCAGGCTCACTCTCAATCAGTGAACTCAGTTAATTGGTCATATGTTTTTTTCCCAAGGGTGACTTTCGCTTCCCTTGGGTCATTCACATGTACATAGAAAATTAGATTTTTTCTTTTTAAACTAAATTGGCCCTGGAGTAAGTTTTGGTAGCAACTGGGAACACAGCAACACACAGATTTACTACAGGTACAGTATAAAGTACTGTGCAAAAGCCATAGATAGCTAGCTACGGTAGCTAGATTAGACAGGCAGATAGATAGATAGATAGATAGATAGATAGATAGATAGATAGATAGATAGATAGATAGATAGATAGATAGATAGATAGGGGTTGCTTTATTAATCTCAAGCTGGGAAATTGCTTTGTTGCAACAGCAAGTTATCAGACATCCATCCATCCATTATCTGTAGCCGCTTATCCTGTTCTACAGGGTCGCGGGCAAGCTGGAGCCTATCCCAGCTGACTGTGAGCGAGAGGCGGGGTACACCCTGGACAAGTCGCCAGGTCATCGCAGGGGTGAAGTTATCAGACATGTGAAAAGAAAAAAAAACTGTACAACATGAAATAGACTTAAAAAAAAAGAGCCCAAGAACAAGCCGACTAGACAATATACAGATAAAAGTGTGACAATTAAAAAAAAACATATCTATATATGCTTTGTACATGTGAACATGCATTAATAGTGCTAAAAACAAAAATTGTGATAATTGAAGATAAAACTGTACAAAAGTGGCACCATTGAAGGCTTGAACAAATTAATAATAAATAAATAAACAAATAAATAAAAATTCAATAAGAAATTCAATAAGAAACAATCAAATAATTACATTATTTAATTAAATTATTAAATAATAAACAAAAATAAACAAACAAAGAAACTCTTAGGCACATATAATGAAATGCTGTAAAGCAAAGATGCCTTCAAAAATAATGAAATTAAATGCTTTTAAATAAAAAAATACCATAAAGATCAATAAGCAGTGATACATGCAAAAAGTCAATATTTGGTGTGAGACGATCCTTTGCTTTAAAAAAAAATAGTCATCTCCGGTACAGTGAGTGCAGTTTTATGCGGAAATGAGCTGTAGGTTTTCCTGAGCATCTTCCAGAACCAGCCCCAGTTCTTCTGGACACTTTGACTGTCACACTCGCTTCTTCATTTTGCACCAAAACCCAGCAGCCTTCATTATGTTTTCTTTTTTCATCTGAAAAGTGCTCTCTTATGGAATATGCTGCTCAGATACAACCTTTTTTTTTCCTGTAACATTTATATATATATATATATATATATATATATATATATATATATATATATATATATTAGTGCTGTCAAAAATGTCGTGTTATTAACGCGTTAACTTGACTCAATTTTAACGGCTATAATTTTTTTATCGCGAGATTAACGCTCTGTGACATGATGTAGGTTTTTCATAAGCTTTTGAAACTGCCAGGAACTTGGAACAGAGACTTTGCTTAGAAAAACGATAGCAGCTAGACTGTAATGCCACGCCCTGCACAGCCAGAGTCCTCTGCCCTCCCCCGAAGAGCCACTGTGCTCAGCTTAGGTTTCGTTTTCCCATCGGCGGCTCCAGCCCCACTTTGTAGTGGCTGTGACAAGACGTGTTATGCTCTGCAATAAAAAAAAAAAAACATTGGTACAACCAGTGTTCGAACTATGCCGATATTTTCGGGGCATCCCGTTTTTTCCCTTGGGGGGGTGCTTGCGCTTGTCTCAGAGTGCAGATCTCCATCGCGCGCTCACTTCGGATATGCAAATGCTTCCCGTTACACACGATTGCTATGTCAATAAACATCATTTTGCCAATATTTTAGAGACCCCCCAACATTTCCCAAATCATGTTTTCAAGGGATCTCATGTCTGTTTCAGGGGATCTCGGATCCCCCGAGTACCCCCGTAGTTCGAACGGTGAGCAAGCCCATTCACTTTTTTATGCTGATAAGAGAATTGCATGGTTTTTCATGTGACAAAAATGTGCGATTAAATTGCGATTAATTGCGAGTTAACTATGACAGTCGCGACATTAATCACAATTAAATATTTTAATCGCTTGACAGCACTAATATATATATATAAAAGCCTATGACTTTTGCACAGGACTGTATCTCATTACTTTTAAAAGAAACCGCATTAAATATTGTTATATTGAAACATAAAATATATCATATATGTGATGTGTTTTCAGTGATTCGGGTGATGTTTTGTTGGTTGGTATATTTATATTTACATATATCCCTGAGAAGTTAGCATTTGCGATGACAGAGGGGGCGTACTATAGCTAGCATAGCTACAATGCAAACATTTTCCAGTAACATTCAACATCATTTTAATGAAAAAGTCCAACATAGAAGTAGTAGAGACTTGAAATTGCAGAATGCAGTGCAGCTACAGTATTTGATACAATTGTGCTGAGTTACGATTGAGACTCTGATTGGCTAGTTAGCAATCTATGATGATTATGATTACTGTGATAGCATTAATGGCAGAATTAGCATGAAGCTGAAGCTTTGAAAAAAAACTGATCTGTTTGAGCAGAGTGTATGGATGAGAAGGTGAGAGATCTGGACAGACTAACTATCAGCAACATGCTGATGAAAAGTTTTTTTTTTTAATAAACCTTGGATGAAAAATGAGACCGTCAATGACAGCATAGCTCACTCCAGCCCTGTCTAGTCCAGAAGGAATGATCTAAAGTGGGCCACCTTGCGCAATAAATGTTGCAGGCTATATACACTATATACAAGCTATATATAGAAGCAATATCCACCCTAGGAATACCGACCTATTTGCCAGAAAGAATCCAAAATGGTGAGGAATTGACTGAGAAGAAGCTATTTTTGTTGAACTGCTCATTAAGCTTTAATCAGTCCATAACTTCATTAACAATTGTAATGAAGCAAATCTGGGTAGAAGTTATATGCACCCTAGGTACCCCTACCTTCATGCCAGAAAGAATCAAAATCAGTGAAGAATTGAGAGAGAAGAAACAATTTTCGTGAAACGTGGACAACGCCAGACAGACAATGGACAACACATGATGGCATAAACTCATCACCGGTTGGCCAGATGAGCTAATAATGATCATGAGTCATTCATAGTTCATGCACAGTTACATATAGATACAACCCTGATTCCAAAAAAGTTGGGACAAAGTACAAATTGTAAATAAAAACGGAATGCAATGATGTGGAAGTTTCAAAATTCCATATTTTATTCATAATAGAACACAGATGACATATCAAATGATTAAACTGAGAAAATGTATCATTTAAAGAGAAAAATTAGGTGATTTTGAATTTCATGACAACAACACATCTCAAAAAAGTTGGGACAAGGCCATGTTTCCCACTGTGAGACATCCCCTTTTCTCTTTACAACAGTCTGTAAACGTCTGGGGACTGAGGAGACAAGTTGCTCAAGTTTAGGGATAGGAATGTTAACCCATTCTTGTCTAATGTAGGATTCTAGTTGCTCAACTGTCTTAGGTCTTTTTTGTCATATCTTCCGTTTTATGATGCGCCAAATGTTTTCGATGGGTGAAAGATCTGGACTGCAGGCTGGCCAGTTCAGTACCCGGACCCTTCTTCTACACAGCCATGATGCTGTAATTGATGCAGTATGTGGTTTGGCATTGTCATGTTGGAAAATGCAAGATCTTCCCTGAAAGAGACGTCGTCTGGATGGGAGCATATGTTGCTCTAGAACCTGGATATACCTTTCAGCATTGATGGTGTCTTTCCAGATGTGTAAGCTGCCCATGCCACACGCACTAATGCAACCCCATACCATCAGAGATGCAGGCTTCTGAACTGAGCGCTGATAACAACTTGGGTCATCCTTCTCCTCTTTAGTCTGAATGACACGGCGTCCCTGATTTCCATAAAGAACTTCAAATTATGATTCGTCTGACCACAGAACAGTTTTCCACTTTGCCACAGTCTGAGCCTTGGCCCAGAGAAGACGTCTGCGCTTCTGGATCATGTTTAGATACGGCTTCTTCTTTGAACTATAGAGTTTTAGCTGGCAACGGCGGATGGCACGGTGAATTGTGTTCACAGATAATGTTCTCTGGAAATATTCCTGAGCCCATTTTGTGATTTCCAATACAGAAGCATGCCTGTATGTGATGCAGTGCCGTCTAAGGGCCCGAAGATCACGGGCACCCAGTATGGTTTTCCGGCCTTGACCCTTAGATTCAGATTCTCTGAATCTTTTGATGATATTATGCACTGTAGATGATGATATGTTCAAACTCTTTGCAATTTTACACTGTCGAACTCCTTTCTGATATTGCTCCACTATTTGTCGGCGCAGAATTAGGGGGATTGGTGATCCTCTTCCCATCTTTACTTCTGAGAGCCGCTACCACTCCAAGATGCTCTTTTTATACCCAGTCATGTTAATGACTTATTGCCAATTGACCTAATGAGTTGCAATTTGTTCCTCCAGCTGTTCCTTTTTTGTACCTTTAACTTTTCCAGCCTCTTATTGCCCCTGTCCCAGCTTTTTTGAGATGTGTTGCTGTCGTGAAATTTCAAAATGTCTCACTTTCGACATTTGATATGTTGTCTATGTTCTATTGTGAATACAATATCAGTTTTTGAGATTTGTAAATTATTGCATTCTGTTTTTATTTAAAATTTGTACTTTGTCCCAACTCTTTTGGAATCAGGGTTGTATGTCAGGTTTCAATTTGATTCAAATTGCCACATCAGATTGTTCGTACTTTATTGAGCGTCTTAAGGCTGGAGACCTTTAAGTAACTGCAGGAGCACATTGTCCTTGACTTTGCTGTGGTTAACTGTTTTCAAGCGAAAGAGACATAGCAGACATTTGCCAGCTCAACTCTCCCTACAGATACACATTTTAAACAGAAACGTACATTATTGAAGGGCAGCGTTCCAATAAGCTGATGCGAGACCAAGAAATCAAGTGGACACAAATCCACATGGACACAACTGTAACCAAAAAGGCTTTTAAAAGCATGCTGCTAAGTGGAATAATTGACTACACATGTACTTCCCTTGGAGTTATCTGAACATACCACAGATCATAATGCCAGATGAAGTTCTGCTACTCTTTTTTTTTTTAAATGCACATGTTATATAATGGACGCTTGGATCATTCTCTCAAAATACTTTTCATAACCAATTGAAGACATTCACTTTTATAATAAATTGTGAATGCTTATGAACACAGAATGTCAACACATCTTTTGAGACTGCAGAATAAATTAGAAAGTAGAACTGATGGCCATGTACTGTACAGTGGTCCAGTGTAGCCGCTATAGTGAATGTACAGATGTCATCATTTTGTTATTAAAGCCTGAGACACTTTAAACCCAGCAATACCTCTTTACCTCTTTCATTTTCTCTTCATGGTGATGGTGTGGCGATGGATTAAAAATGTTAGATGTACTGGAAGCTGGGCCACATCCAGTAAATATATGTGTAGCGCGGACAATGCGTGGGTGGAGCACAGAGGACGGCAGGACAACGTTTGGAGGTAGTAACAATGTATTTTTATTAATAAACTTTTCAGTTTAAGAGAGTTCGCAGCACACAGACACACTCTCAGCCTCCACTCCCGAGTCGCGCTCTCTCTGCTCTCTCTCAGCCTCTTAAAATAGGGCGCGGTTTTACTGGGAAAACACACACAAAACACAGGTTAATTACCGTCAGGTGTAGCGAATCTGCCACTCACCTTCCCCGGCTCCACCCTCCTGTCACAGACCGATGCTTGACCACGCCCCCGCTGCCACATACCCCCACCGCCCGACTCAGGCCGGGCGCCCGTCCGGCCCGCAGCCGACTCCCCCCCCCCTTGACGGGAGAGGAAGTCCGCCACGACCATCTGCGCCCCCGGCCTGTGGACCACCTTGAAGTTGAAGGGTTGGAGTGCCAGATACCAACGGGTGATCCGCGCGTTGGCATCCTTCATGCGGTGGAGCCACTGGAGGGGCGCGTGGTCCGAACAGAGGGTGAAAGAGCGCCCCAGCAGGTAGTAACGGAGGGCGAGGACCGCCCACTTGATCGCCAGGCACTCCTTCTCAATGGTGCTGTAGCGCCCCTCACGCACTGACAGCTTGCGGCTGATGTATAGGACTGGGCGGTCCTCCCCCTCCACCTGCTGGGACAAAACGGCCCCCAGCCCTCTGTCCGACGCATCCGTCTGCAACAAAAAAGGGAGAGAGAAGTCAGGGGAGTGTAAGAGTGGCCCCCCACACAGTGCAGCCTTTACCTCAGAGAAGGCCCGCTGGCACTGCTCCGTCCACTGGACCGGATCTGGCGCCCCCTTTTTAGTGAGGTCAGTCAGCGGGCTGGTGACGTCCGAATAATTAGGTACAAACCTACGATAGTAGCCAGCCAGCCCCAGGAACTGTCTCACCCCCTTTTTGGTCTTGGGCCTCGGGCAGGCCGCAATCGCTGCAGTCTTATTAATTTGGGGACGCACCTGCCCGTTGCCCAAGTGGAAGCCCAGATACCGTACTTCCACCCGCCCAATCGCACACTTCTTCGGGTTGGCAGTGAGCCCCGCCCGCCTCAGCGACCTAAGGACGGCCCTCAGGTGTTGCAGGTGCCGCTGCCAGTCATTGCTATAAATGATGATGTCGTCTAGGTACGCGGCCGCATAGGTGGCGTGCGGCCGGAGGACTCGGTCCATCAGCCGCTGAAACGTAGCGGGCGCCCCAAACAGCCCAAACGGAAGTGTGACGAACTGGTGTAAGCCGAACGGTGTGGAAAAGGCCGTTTTCTCTCGGGATAATGGAGTCAAGGGGATCTGCCAATATCCCTTCGTCAAATCCAGTGTCGAGTAAAAGCGAGCCGTGCCTAGTCGATCGAGCAGCTCATCAATACGAGGCATTGGGTATGCGTCGAATTTAGACACCGCGTTGACTTTTCTATAGTCCACACAGAACCGGACCGACCCGTCGGCCTTGGGAACCAAGACCACTGGGCTGCTCCAGTCACTGTGGGACTCCTCGACGATGCCCATTTCGAGCATGGCCTGAAGTTCTTCCCGAACCACCTTTTTTTTGTGTTCGGGTAGTCTATAAGGGCGGCTACGCACTACCACCCCCGGGGGCGTCTCTATGTGGTGTTCTATGAGGTTCGTGCGACCGGGCAGGGGCGAGAACACATCCGAAAACTCGGCCTGCAACTGGGCGACCTCCGCGAGTTGGGTCGGGGAGAGGTGGTCTCCACAGGGGACCGGAGAGGTACGTGATGCCAATGACCCTTTGGGGACCTCCGGCCCCAGCTCCGCCTTCTCCGGAACTACCGACACCAACGCCACGGGGACCTCCTCATTCCAGAGTTTCAGCAGATTGAGGTGGTAGATCTGTAGCGCCCCCTCCCTGTCCGTTCGCCTAACCTCGTAGTCGACGTCCCCGACTCGCCGTGTGACCTCAAAGGGTCCTTGCCACTTGGCGATTAATTTGGAGCTCGACGTGGGCAACAGGACGAGTACCTTCTCTCCCGGAGTGAACTCTCTAAGGCGCGTGCCCTTGTTGTACAGGCGGACTTGCCGTTCCTGGGCCTGCCGCAAATTCTCCCGAGTTAGGTGGGTGAGCGTGTGGAGTTTTGCGCGCAGCTCCATAACGTACTGAATTTCGCTTTTGCTCTGTGAAGGTCCCTCCTCCCAATTTTCCCGCAGTACATCTAAGATGCCGCGCGGCTTACGCCCGTATAATAATTCAAACGGGGAAAACCCCGTGGAGGCTTGGGGGACCTCTCGCACTGCAAACAACAAGGGTTCGAGCCACTTATCCCAGTTACGTGCGTCCTCACTTACGAATTTTTTAATAATATTCTTGAGGGTGCGATTGAACCGTTCAACTAAACCGTCCGTCTGTGGGTGATAAACGCTGGTGCGGATCGGCTTAATCCCTAGTAGCCCATACAGTTCGCTCAGTGTTCGTGACATAAACGAGGTGCCTTGGTCAGTCAGAATCTCTTTCGGGATTCCAACCCGGGAGATGACGTGGAAGAGGGCCTCTGCAATACTGCGTGCTGAGATATTGCGAAGAGGCACCGCTTCCGGGTATCGCGTTGCATAGTCCACCAGGACTAATATAAAGCGGTACCCTCGTGTTGACCGATCTAATGGCCCAACGAGATCCATCCCAATTCTTTCGAACGGGGTCTCGATTAATGGTAGGGGGCGCAAGGGCGCTTTTGGAATGGCCGCTGGATTTACTAACTGGCATTCGCGGCACGCCGTACACCACTTACGGACGTCGCCGCGAATCCCCGGCCAATAGAATCGGGCCATTATCCGGGCGAGTGTCTTATCCTGCCCGAGGTGTCCAGCCATGGGATTAAAGTGGGCCGCCTGGAATACCAATTCCCGGCGGCTCTTTGGAATTAATAACTGGGTGACTCGCTCTTTCGTCTGAGTGTCCTGCGTCACTCGATATAATCTATCCTTCAAAATGGAAAAATAGGGGAAGGACGGGGTGGCGTTCGGCTGGAGCGTTTGACCATCGATTACTCTCACTTGGTCAAACGCGTGTCGCAGAGTCTCGTCTCGCGATTGTTCCAGTGGGAAATCCACGAGGGATTCCCCAATAGAAAGAGGAGGGGCCGGCGGCTCCTCCCCCTGTCGCGGAGATGACGTAGACGGCTCTGCGACCGCCGCTCCAGCCAAAGCGACACCGGGACCCTCCCCCGTCAACCGGCAGGACCCACTCTTTACTAGGCGTGCCATTAAACCCCGAAATCCCGGCCAATCGGTCCCCAAGATCAAAGAGTGGGTAAGGCGAGGATTAACCGCCGCCTTCACTATAGATTTTTCCCCTCTAAAATATATGTGGACTGACACCAACGGGTAGCTGTGAATATCCCCGTGCACACACAGCACCTTCACCCCTTGTGCTCCCCCCAATGCCTCGTCTTGCACCAGGCTTTGGCGGATCGAGGTCTGATTGCAGCCCGAATCCACCAACGCCTGATATGTAGCCCCTTGTACACTTACCGGTATGCGATACGCTCCGGCCCGATCGAGGGCAGCCTCTGGCGCGTTGGGGATCCGCACCACCGCCCCCACCTCCATCGCTGCACATTGTTGCTGCAGGTGGCCCGGTTCCCCGCAGCGCCAGCAAACCGGCCCGGGCCTCCCCTCTGCAACTGTGTTCTGGGGCTCACTCACCTGAGGGGGGGGAGAGACAGACACAGAAGGGAGAAACGGGAGGGCACCACGGGTGCGGCGGGCCGGCTGGGGTGGGGCCGGCCCCCGCCTCCGTGGTGGGGGAACGGGGCGAGGACGGGACACGGGAGGAGGGGGGGAAGACAGAGAGAGAGGGGGGGAAGACAGAGAGAGAGAAGAGGAGACAGAAGACGATGTCCTCCGTTGTCCTGCCGCCGGTACAGCCGCCAGATGATCCTCCGCCAGTCCTACGGCCTGATCCAGCGACGCCGGGCGGTGGCACTGGACCCACTCTGCGGTTCCGGCTGGTAAGCGGGCAACGAACTGTTCCAGCGCCACCTGGTCGATGATTCCCTCGGCGTCGCGATCTTCGGCCCTCAGCCACCGCCAGCAGGCGTCCCGGAGCTGCTGGCCAAACGCGAACGGGCTGCCGGCCTCCTCCATCCGCAGCGCGCGGAAGCGCTGGCGCTGCTGCTCCGGCGTGCGCCCTACGCGCTGGAGGACGGCCCGGCGAAGGTCAGCGTAGGCCAGCCGGCGGTCGGCGGGGAGCTGTAATGCGGCCAGCTGCGCCTCTCCAGTCAGGAGGGGGAGGAGGCGCGCCGCGCGCTGCTCCATCGGCCACCCCGAGGCTTCGGCGACCTGCTCGAACAAGGTGATGAACGCCTCGGGGTCGTCCTGCGGGCCCATCTTGGTCACAGTGAGGGGAGACGGGCCCGCGGCCGGGGCGCTGGTGGACCCCGCCGACGCGAGGAGCCGCCGGAACGCCTCTCGATCTTCCTGTTGAGCCAGCACCAGGGCTTCGAAGCGGCGCTCCTGCTCCTTTCGGAGCGTGACGAGTGCCTGGTGCTGGCTCTGCTGAGCCGTGGCGAGGGCGTGGACCAAGTCCGCGAACGGGGAGGATTCCATGGAGCTGTAGCACTGGTGCTCCACCTTTTCCCGGGTTTCGGCACCACTGTAGCGCGGACAATGCGTGGGTGGAGCACAGAGGACGGCAGGACAACGTTTGGAGGTAGTAACAATGTATTTTTATTAATAAACTTTTCAGTTTAAGAGAGTTCGCAGCACACAGACACACTCTCAGCCTCCACTCCCGAGTCGCGCTCTCTCTGCTCTCTCTCAGCCTCTTAAAATAGGGCGCGGTTTTACTGGGAAAACACACACAAAACACAGGTTAATTACCGTCAGGTGTAGCGAATCTGCCACTCACCTTCCCCGGCTCCACCCTCCTGTCACAGACCGATGCTTGACCACGCCCCCGCTGCCACAATATGGAATGGATGTAAATATATAGACATGGTGGACATGTTTTTACACTGATGACAATGTATTTAGATAGATAATATAATTAACAGTTATCCCACAAAATCAGGCTGTACATGAGCTGCTAGCCGGCGAGGTGCGTAGCACCAAGTCGGTTATAATCAATGTACGATGAGATTGAGTGGAATAACTGTTTTATTCTATCCACATTCACTGGATTTTGAGAAACAGAGCATTTTTATTTAAATTTTTTGCAAATTCAATAAATAAAAACGTTATACAAAACGTCCGACAAAATCATTTCGACTTAGGATGCAAACAAACCGGTGAAATGACAGGAGCAATTTGTGAAAAATGCGACAATAATTATTGAAAAGTTAAAAATATATATGTTCATACCATCAAATACTTTTATTCCATATTTTGTTGCTTTTTTGGGGTTTTGTTTTCGAGTAGAGTTTTTAGTTCGTCCCCGGTTGGTTCAGCACCACGCTCCGCCATTTTGTTTTTCTCTACTCACAGGATATAATATCCTAGTAGTAGAGTAGCCAATCAGAGTGCACAATTGCTCATATCCAGTGAATGTGGATAGAATAATTAACAGTTATTCCACGAAATCGAGTCGTACATGAGCCGATAGCTGATGAGAGCACCGAGTCGGCTATAAGCCATGTACAATGAGTGGAATAGCTGTTTTATTCTATCCACATTCACTGGATTTTGAGAAACAGAGCAATTTTTTTTTGAAAATTCGATAAATAAAAACGTTATACAAAATAATTTCGACTTAGAATGTAAACAAACTGGTGAAATGGCAGTAATAATTTGTGAAAAATGCTATAATAATTATTGAAAAACTAAAAAAAGATATGTTCATACCATCAAATACTTTTATTCCATATTTTGTTGATTTTTTTTTATTTTTTTGAGGTTTTGTTTTGGAGTAGAGTTTTATTTCATCCTCATTTGGTTCAGCAACACGCGCCGCCATTTTGTTTTTCCCTACTCACAGTATATGATATCCTAGTAACAGAGTAGCCAATCAGATTGCACAATTGCTCATATCCAGTGAATGTGGATAGAATTATAATTGATATACAACTCTGTGAAAAAGTTTACACACCCCATGGGTCTTAGTGGCAGGAAAAAGAAAATGGCCATTTATTTTGCAATGTCTTTACACACGTGTTCACACATAGGAATGATGTACAAGAGCCAATCCACCTACCAGCATGTTTCTAGAACAGGGAAGGAAACCAGAGAACCCTGAAGAATCCCACATGCACACAAAGAAACAGTCACAAGGAAACAGTAAAATAGATTACCTCCCCCTACCCTACCTAAGTGAGCTCGCTTGGAACCGATCACTGTCTAGCTGCCTCCATGAATTCCTGTCTTCCATCACTTTCATCAAGTTTCTCCTGTACATATTTGTATATTCTTGGAGCTGATTATTGTAGTTTTTTTCTTGGTCTGCCACGACTTCTCCTTCCATGACTCGGCTCCCACAGCACCAGTGTGTGAACTACTTCATCGTTTTTTCTCCAGTAGTGACCTGCAAATCTCAGTCTGCACTTTCAGATGGTTTCACAAAGAGGTGGTAGATCTTTGTATCATGATTTGAAAAATAGATTAAAAATAACTAAAGTTTTTGCCTAAAGTTTTGCAATGACCTTATTGATCTCTACCTGAGGTTTATGAAAGATAGACTTACATATCATTCCAAAAAATGTGCAGTTACCGGTATTTAACTTTCATCTCACACACTTTGACAGTGAAGGAACATAGGTGAGGCCGAATAAATGAAAAGTATTTTGGTATAAGTTACTTCATCTCTTTTATTTTAAATCAGTAAAATGGGGGGGGGGAGAACATTATTTATTTTTTTCGCGGTCCAAATCCTGCGCTCTGATTGGCTGGCGAGCGGGTCTGTATCCTGTGGTACGGACCCCAGTTACAGACCCCGGTTGCGGACCTCTGGTGACTCGCTCGTTCACAACAACAACAAACATAGTAGCATTTTTTGTCAACATTTATCTTTTTTTATAAGATTTATTTATAAGATTATCAAAAATCTTATACATTTTTGCCAGCATTTCTCAGGAGAATAGCATTAATTTTACAGCATGGATAGCGATAACGACAGTGTTCACAGCAAAAGCGAGTTTTACTACCCTGAGGAAGAAGAAATAAAAGAAAACATTTCAGGAGAAAGCTAAAAACCTGTAACTGTTGCTAACGCCGAGCAAAAACATGGCTGAATCCTGAATGACTCAATTTTGCTTAAATAGGGGACTACATAGGTGGCAAAATGTAGTTGTTTTCCTGCCATGGAAGTTCACTTGTATACCGAGGAGGAAGCCATTTGCATTACAGCCGTGAATGAGGATTCAAAATAGCATTAATTTTACAGCATGCATAGTGATAACGACAGTCTTCACAGTGAAAGCGAGTTTTACTACCCTGAAGAAGAAGAAATAAAAGAAAACATTTCAGGAGAAAGCTAAAAACCTAACTTGCTAACGCCGAGCAAAAACATGGCTGAATCCTGAATGTCTCAATTTTGTATAAATAGGGGACTACATAGGCGGCAAAATGTAGTTGTTTTCCTGCCATGGAAGTACACTTGTATACCGAGGAGGAAGCCATTTGCATTACCGCCGTGAATGAGGATTCAAAATGGCGGCTCACCTCAATTTTCCCTTTCGGGCGCTCTCGTTTTCTGTTAGAATTTGGTAAAGAAAAAAATAAATATATTATTTACCAGCTTAAGGTCGGTCCGTATGGTGAAATACCGTGACCTCGGCCTTGAATACTGACCTCAGCCCAGAGGGCCTCACTCAGTACTTTCAAGAACTCAGTCACGGTATTTCATGATATGGACCTCCCAGCTAGTAAATAACATATATTTATTTTTTTCATGGTGCAGTTTCCATCAAATCCTGTGCTCTGATTGGCTGGTGAACAGGTCCATATCCTACAATACGGACCCCAGATACGGACCCCGGTTACAGACCTCTGGCAACTCACTTGTTCACAACAACAACAAACTTAGTAGAATTTTTTTGTCAACAGTTATCTTTTTTTTATAAGATTTATTTATAAGATTATCAAAAATCTTGTAAATTTTTGCCAGCATTTCTCAGGAGAATAGCATTAATTTTACAGCATGGATAGCGATAATGACAGTGTTCACAGCGAAAGCGAGTTTTACTACCCTGAGGAAGAAGAAATAAAAGAAAACATTTCAGGAGAAAGCTAAAAACCTGTAACTGTTGCTAACGCCGAGCAAAAACATGGCTGAATCCTGAATGACTCAATTTTGTATAAATAGGGGACTACATAGGTGGCAAAATGTAGTTGTTTTCCTGCCATGGAAGTGCACTTGTATACCGAGGAGGAAGCCATTTGCATTACAGCTGTGAATGAGGATTCAAAATGGTGGCTCGGCTCAGTTTTCCCTTTCGGGCGCTCTCGTTTTCTGTTAGAATTTGGTAAAGAAAAAAATAAATATACAGTATTATTTAAAAAACCTGTAACTGTTGCTAACGCCGAGCAAAAACATGGCTGAATCCTGAATGACTCAATTTTGTATAAATAGGGGACTACATAGATGGCAACATGTAGTTTTTTTCCTGCCATGGAAGTGCACTTGTATACCGAGGAGGAAGCCATTTGCATTACAGCTGTGAATGAGGATTCAAAATGGCGGCTCGGTTTTCCCTTTCAGGTGCTCTCATTTTCTGTTAGAATTTGGTAAAGAAAAAAAATATATTATTTACCAGCTTAAGGTCAGTCCGTATGGTGAAATACCGTGACCTCGGCCTTGAATACTGACCTCGGCCCAGAGGGCCTCGCTCAGTACTTTCAAGACCTCGGTCATGGTATTTCACGCTACAGACCTCCCAGCTGGTAAATTATATATATATATATATATATATATATATATATATATATATATATATATATATATATATATATATATATATATTTTTTTTTTTTTTTTTTCAAAAAGAGCAGACCTTCTCAAACGTTTTTGCAGTCATGGACTTCTTGAACTGTTTAATAAAACTGCACCCAGTCAGTACAGATGTACTTTATGAACAAATATTAGGCTCAATAAGATTCTGCTTTTTTTTTTACTTTTTGTTCCTGAACTTTTCAATCCCAGAACACATTTTTTTATTAAAATCGCCATTAGATTCAAGTTGACATTTATAAGTCTACATATAGGGCTACTTCTGGGAATAAACCCATTCTAACCAACTGCTCTAGTGGGCCCCAGATCCCACTTTGAGAACCATGGGAATAGAGAACTGTTTTGGGAGCACGTTTATGGAAATCCCAAAAATCCTCATGGTGTCCTAAAGTCAGCCCCAACAGAATGCTTGCATACAGAATCACATCTAACGCCTTAATAACCTGTGAATGTAAATCATATTTTCTCTGATAGACAAGTGGAGTTTTATGGAGTTGAGTCCGTGTAGCAGTACCCTGCTGTAACTTTATAAGTCTGATTTATTATTTGGTCGTTTATCTTCTCATCTCATCTCATTATCTCTAGCCGCTTTATCCTTCTACAGGGTCGCAGGCAAGCTGGAGCCTATCCCAGCTGACTACGGGCGAAAGGTGGGGTACACCCTGGACAAGTCGCCAGGTCATCACAGGGCTGACACATGGACACAGACAACCATTCACACTCACATTCATACCTACGGTCAATTTAGAGTCACCAGTTAACCTAACCTGCATGTCTTTGGACTGTGGGGGAAACCGGAGCACCCGGAGGAAACCCACGCGGACACGGGGAGAACATGCAAACTCCACACAGAAAGGCCCTCACCGGCCATGGGGCTCGAACCCAGGACCTTCTTGCTGTGAGGCGACAGCGCTAACCACTACACCACCGTGCCGCGTCGTTTATCTTAAATCATATTATTTATTATGATAGTGTATTAGAGCCATTGTAAGTAAAGTAAATAAATAGGGTTGAGGGGAGAATATTTGAGCATAAATTTGTGAGAAACAAAAGTCAGAAAAATTGTTTTATGGTTTTGTTGTTGTTGCTGTTTGTTTATCAAGGAAACACATCATTTCACTTTGCAAGACTGGAACAACATCATCACACCCCAGACACCATGGCTGAGCTGAGGGTTATAGGAAATGCCTCCTCAATCATGCAATATAAAAGAATAAAGCGCAAAGAGATATTCAACTACATTTCCCAGAATGCACTGCAGCCAGGAAAAATGTGATTGTTACACTTCCTGGATGCAACAGGAGATTAATGTATTAACCACACAGCTTTGTTTGTCCATGTCTTTGTTTAACCTATTTATAAATGTGTAATTATTGTGTAAGAGCAGTTTCCTGTTATGTTGTCCATCATGGATTCTTCTGATTTGCCCAAATCTCTGTTATGCTAAAAATTCTTTTAATCTTGGAATTTCTGAGGATTATTAGTATTAGTTTTATTTATTTGTAGTTAGTTAGTTAGTTAGTTAGTTAGTTAGTTAGTTAGTTAGTTAGTTAGTTAGTTAGTTAGTTAGTTAGTGCGTGCACATGTATCACTTGATTATCCCAAATAGTATCCAAGATTTTTTTTCTCATAAATTTATGACATTGAGAAATTCTGAGTTTTTTTTCTTGGAATATTGCCCCTCCTTCAGCTCCATTTTGTAATCTACAGTGGTGCTTGAAAGTTTGTGAACCCTTTATAATTTTCTATATTTCTGCATAAATATGACCTAAAACATCAGATTTTCACACAAGTCCTAAAAGTAGATAAAGAGAACCCAGTTAAACAAATGAGACAAAAATATTATACTTGGTCATTTATTTATTGAGGAAAATGATCCAATATTACATATCTGTGAGTGGCAAAAGTATGTGAACCTTTGCTTTCAGTATCTGGTGTGACCCCCTTGTGCAGCAATAACTGCAACTAAACGTTTCCGGTAACTGTTGATCAGTCCTGCACACCGGCTTGGAGGAATTTTAGCCCATTCCTCTGTACAGAACAGCTTCAACTCTGGGATGTTGGTGGGTTTCCTCACATGAACTGCTCGCTTCAGGTCCTTCCACAACATTTCGATTAGATTAAGGTCAAGACTTTGACTTGGCCATTCCAAAACATTAACTTTATTCTTCTTTAACCATTCTTTGGTAGAACAACTTGTGTGCTTAGGGTCGTTGTCTTGCTGCATGATCCACCTTCTCTTGAGATTCAGTTCATGGACAGATGTCCTGACATTTTCCTTTAGAATTCGCTGGTATCATTCAGAATTTATTGTTCCATCAATGATGGCAAGCCATCCTGGCACAGGTGCAGCAAAACAGGCCCAAATCATGATACTACCACCACCATGTTTCACAGATAGGATAAGGTTCTTATGCTGGAATACAGTGTTTTCCTTCCTTCAAACATAACGCTTCTCATTTAAACCAAAATTTCCATTTTGGTCTCATCTGTCCACAAAACATTTTTCCAATAGCCTTCTGACTTGTCCACATGACCTTTAGCAAACTGCAGACGAGCAGCAATGTTCTTTTTGGAGAGCAGTGGCTTTCTCCTTGCAACCCTGCCATGCACACCATTGTTGTTCAGTGTTCTCCTGATGGTGGACTCATGAACATTAACATTAGCCAATGTGAGAAAGGCCTTCAGTTGCTTAGAAGTTACCCTGGGGTCCTTTGTGACCTCACTGACTATTACACGCCTTGCTCTTGGAGTGATCTTTGTTGGTCGACCACTCCTGGGGAGGGTAACAATGGTCTTGAATTTCCTCCATTTGTACACAATCTGTCTGACTGTGGATTGGTGGAGTCCAAACTCTTTAGAGATGGTTTTGTAACCTTTTCCAGCCTGATGAGCATCAATAATTTTTCTGAGGTCCTCAGAAATCTCCTTTGTTCGTGCCATGATACACTTCCACAAACATGTGTTGTGAAGATCAGACTTTGATAGATCCCTGTTCTTTAAATAAAACAGGGTGCCCACTCACACCTGATTGTCATCCCATTGATTGAAAACACCTGACTCTAATTTCACCTTCAAATTAACTGCTAATCCTAGAGGTTCACATGCTTTTGCCACTCACAGATATGTAATATTGGATCATTTTCCTCAATAAATAAATGACCAAGTATAATATTTTTGTCTGATTTGTTTAACTGGGTTCTCTTTATTTACTTTTAGGACTTGTGTGAAAATCTGATGATGTTTTAGGTCGTATTTATGCAGAAATATAGAAAATTCTAAAGGGTTTACAAACTTTCAAGCACCACTGTATATTGTCACTAATACAGCACCATAATTTTCTAATTAAAGATGATTAAAATATTTTTCATGTTCATTCCAGAAGTGAACCACACAACGATGTTTTAATCTGAAAAACATTCAGCAGAGTAGTCATGCTTAAATAAATAATAAATAAATAAAATAACAATGTTCATATTTGTTCACAAAATGGAGCCAAGCAAATAAAAGTTTAATTTTAAAACTAACCAGAACCGTGAAGAATACTTAATACTTAAATCCAGGAAATCGACCACTTTGGGGAAAGAGCCCAACAAAGAGGCCAAGTGGACCAGCAGGAGTCACGCTGTGAAAAATAAAGAGAAACACGTTCAAATGCACAAGAGAATAGACTTTCAAAACACATGTACACAGGCACAAATACATATTAGGAGGCAGCCACACTCAAATAAATGCTTGATTATAATGTATAAAATGTTTCTGAGCAGTCAGCTGAAAAACTAATTTCATTTTCTCATTAGAGGCCCGAGCCCAGGGCCCATTCTCCTGTCAATGTTTATTACTTTGCAAACAGAAAATCAAAATCATGAGCTTGGTCTGAACCGGAGCCGTGTATCACCACATTTATATGAGGAAGGAGAGCGAGTACAACAACCGCATGAGTGAGTGTGAGAGAGAGCATGGAAAAAAATATATAGCAGAATAGAGATGATAATAGGAAACCAACTCATTCAAACTGAAGCAATGAATTTATAGCCACTATGACCTTTTCCTTTCCTGGGAGATTTGTTGCCATGCCAACTTGGGTCCTATTTTTCAACATTGTATGAAGTTCAACAAAATACTCAGCCAGTGACTATGTGCTGAAAAATAAATCTCTTCTTCTTATCATATTGGGAACACGACAATACATCACGGGCCACTTGGCTGAAAAATGGCCCACTTTTGTCTTGTTTCTCTTTTAAATATTCACAAAAATTCTTTGGGAACTTCTTCGGCTTGATATGGGCCATTCAGTTCCAGAAACCTCGTACGTTAGATATTTTTGGAGCATTTTGGAAATGCCAGGGCGCTTCATTAAACATGATGGAAGCACAAATATTTTCCTTCCTTTAGACTTCATTTGTGGTGAAATAATTCTTTCAGAAATTATCCTCCAGAGTCTGGATGCTGGCAAAACACAATCCAGAAACAATGAACCACTTTATTTTATATTTTATAATGGATTTAAGCAATTCAAAATGACCTAAATACCTTGAAAGTTTTTCAAATGAAACTCGTCAGTATCCAGATTTGACATGTTCGAACCCATGTCACTTTCCACTCACCGGCCACTTTATTCGGAACACCCATACAGCCACCTGCTGTTTGATGCCGTTCTTTAATCAGCTGATCCATGATGTATCAAATCATGCAGGTACAAATCAAGAGCTTCAGTTAATGTTCACAATGTTCCAACATCAGAACGGGAAAAATTGTGATCTCAAAGTGTGACTTTCTTTCACTGTGGCATGGGTGTTGGTTTGAACCAGATGGAATGAACTGGTTTGAGTATTTCAGAAATGGCTGATCTCCTGGGGTTTGTTTTCACACACAGCAGTCTCTAGAGTTTACACAGAATGGTGCGAAAAACAAAAAAAACATCGAGTTGAGTGAGCGAGCGGTAGTTCTGTGAGTGGAAACAAACGCCTTGTTGATAAGAGAGGTCAGAGGAAAATGGGCAGATTAGTTTGAGCTTTTTTGCCAGGAAGGATATAATAATTCATAGCAACTCTTTACAACCATGGTGAGCAGAAAAGCATCTCAGCATGCAACAGAAAACAGAAGAACACACTGGGTTCCACTCCTGCCAGCCAAGAACAGGGATCTTAGACTCAAGAACAAGTTCCTATTAAAGTGGCCGGTGACTGTATACAGTACATGTGTAAATAATGGGAACACTTTACAATACAGATCCTTAATTAATGCGTTAGTACTTCTGAACTTAGCAGTAAGGAATCAAGTGTTATTTCTGTAGTTCTTCACTAAATTAAAAAAAAACCTCCTATATTGACTGAAGTGTAATGATTTAATAACTAATATTAAATTACTATACTTACAAAATCATAATGACATCCAATTTTTAATCATTGTATCTTCTAGATGTATTAGTGTCATAAACTATCCATACTTTGTCATTACAGAAGCATTAATTACTGATAAATTGTTTCATGGCTCCTTAATTAATGTTTAAGTCCTTACTTATTCAACTAATTAAAAAAAATAAAAAGTAGTCCGGTATTTCCGTACCAGCTCTCCATCAACTACTCCCAAATTATTAAACAGCAATGCTCATGAAAGAATAATAATTTAATCACAAATCTTAAACAATTGTGGTAATTGTCAGGGTCAGGGCATTGATTTATCACTTTACAGGTGGAGGCACAAATAATAATACCAATAATATTAATGCATTAATATTTAATGCATCTGTAAGGACAATGTAAGAGCGTGAGACCTGCAGATCACACCGTAGTTCAAAATTTGAGAAGTCATTATAATTTTGTGAGCAAAATAGCCTGTTAGTTACTAAATCATTACATTTTAGTTGACATATATTTTATTCTGGTGATTAGTAATTATTTACAAACTGCTTTGGAAACACTTGATTACTTAGCAGTAAGTTAATAAATAGTTAAGTATTACGTAATGAAGGAACCGCGAGCTGGCCTAGTGGTTAGTGTGCCCATGTCTCAATTGGGAGATCGCGGGTTCTACTCACAGTCGGGTCATACCAAAGACCATCATAAAAATGGTACCTACTGCCTTCTGGCAAGATACACTGCAATACAGATGCAAGTGGGGAGTCAAACTCTCGCAGTTACCAGAGGACTAGCCCCCCACTGTAACCCTAGCTGTATAGGTGAGAGGTCAAGTGCTATAGAAGTGGAGATTGGTGGCACCCATTGCGCCTTAACAGCCTGGTTAGAACTGAGGTCCTGTCCACACGGCAACGGATTCAGGTGAATCCGATAAAATTTTTTATCGTTTCGGCCTGGCTTCCACATGGCACCAGCGTTTTGGGTGCCCCAAAACGATATTTTTTGAGAACAGTTTCCAGAGTGGAAAAATCTGGCAACGGCGCCGTTGCGAAGTCGTCTGGATGAGTAGAACGGATTTGTTTACGATGACGTCACAACCACATGACTAGAACAAGCAGCACTCACTCATTCACACCGGGTAGAAGAAGGGGTTTATGCGCATGTGTCCTACTTCTTCTATTGTTCTGGTGTCTCCGATGGGACCGTCTTACAGCGCACGTAGAGGTGTGGCATGTGTATTGCATCGTTTTCAGCAAGCGTTGCGTTGCCATATGTACCTGATATTTTACTGATCCGTTGCCCATGTGGACGTGATATTTTTTTTACCCGCTAAAAAAAAAAAATCTCGTTGCCGTTGTCGTGTGGATGTAGCCTGAGTCGGGAGATTGCCTGGGAAGACCAGGTCCTGGCATGGGAAAAACTTTGACTTTGATTAATTAAGGGCCAATATTGTAAAGCATTGTGTCTATGGCATTGGTATTTCTAGCATAAAATTACTTACAATCAGGGGCGTCACTAGGAATTAAGCTTTACTGGGGCACTGTCCCCCCTGACACACACACAAAATGCCCCCCTGCCCTTAACAATGCACCTTAACGTTCCTGTCCCCAACCTATGCAAAGTGGATAATTCTCATGCTCTCGTGGATGAAGTTATGCGAGGAATAGGTCAACGAGACGGAAAACACATCCCAGTCCCCAAAAAAAATTTATTGTTGGCATTTGGGCTTTTAATGCATGCTGATGCTAAACGTGTCACCTCAACTCTCACGAACTTAGCTGGTTAGTTATGACTGACTAGCACATAGCCTACAAACTTAATCTTACCTCTCTCACCCTCCTCCTCATCTGTCACTGTTTCCCTGCCCCTGTCTCTGCTTCGTGAGAAGAATTGTCTGATATCCATCTGGAAAAGTAATTTAATATCGTTTAATTCGATGTAGTTTAATGGGTTTGTTAGAATATGGTTTGCTTAGTTTTGTTGCAAAAACTTCGCGCTACCTTAACTCATCCAGAGCCCGTTCTCTGACTCATCCAAATTGTAGACTCATCTCTCCAGTAGGCTAAATGGACTCATGGCACGCCGCACGCACGCTATGTTTACAGTGAGAATCTCCCAGACCAATCAGAAAATTAGTTAGAAAGAAGAGGCGATATAAGTTTGAAACACACTCTGTCCTACAACTTACAGTAGATAAATGATCTGCCAAAGAAACTAGTTTGTTACGAAAATCTTTCAACATTTTCTTACTGGGGCACAGCTGAGTTTTACTGGGGCACATGCCCCAGTAAAAAAGGCCTAGTGATGCCCCTGCTTACAATCATTGCATATCATAATTTACTTATGCCGCTTTTCCACTACAAACGCGGCTGAGTTGGGCTGAGCCGTGCCGTGCTGAGTTGGGCTGAGTCGAGCTGAGCGGGGCTGTTGGAGTTGCATTTCGACTACAACTGCGCTGAACCGTGCTGGCTGGAAGTGGGTGGACACATTGGGTGGAGTTAGCGAAAGTGGGTGGACGTCACGTGATGTCGTTAGGCGGCGCAAACAGTGACATCAGTGAGCTTTTAAGCGGTAGTCTCACAACCCGGATAGTAAACAATAAACATGGAGGACATGGAGTCGTTAGTGTTGCTGGTCTTGGTGCTGTGGCTTGTTGTCACCGACAACGCGAACAGATACTGGCAAGAGCGTATAGATGAGGCGAGGCGCATAAGGCTTCAGAAATTCTCGTAATTCATAATTATTCTTCTTCCGGGTTTACAGTGTTTACAGATCCCAGCGTGCTCGCGGGGCGTGTGTGGGCATGTGAGGACACTCCTCCTCACCAATCAGTGCACAGGGGAGTGTCTCCTCACACCCCTAGCCCCACTCGGCTCGGTTTGGCTCGCTTCAGCCCAACTCCAAAACGGTGCGAGTTTTGGGTGCTAAGCAGGGCTGAAGCGAGCTGAGTCGTGCTGCTCTGAGATAGTCGAAATGCGAGCCGTGTCGGGCTGAAGTGAGCTGAAGCGAGCTGAAGTGAGCTGAAAAAGGGTAGTGGAAAAGGGCCATTATTAATGCCTCACAAAACAAACAAGAAGGACACTTGGTAGAGTGCATGCATATCTCCACCAAGCCATACGTTATCAACATCAAAATCAAATCACTTGAACCTAGGATAATACTAAAGCTGTACACTAAATTTCATCCAAATCCATTCACTAGTTTTTGAGTTACATTGGGAATAGAAAAACAAATCCTGGATCTGCATACATATCTGGATTTGCATCAAAATGGAAACAGTTGTTTCTTGGCCCATGGTTCACCTTTCCTCCAAATTTCTTCAAAATCCATTTAGTATTTTTGAGTTATGTTGGGAAAAGATTTTTAAAAATCCTGGATCCGCATATATATTTGGATCCTGGATCCACATACATACAGTATATGGAGTTGCACCACAATCTAATCAATTGTTCCTTGGCCCATGATTCACCTTTCCTCCAAATTTCATCAAAATCCATTCACTAGATTTTGAGTTACATTGGGAAAAGGCAAAAAAAAAAAAAAATCCTGGATCTGCATTCATATCTGGATTCTGGATCCGCATACATATCTGGATTTGCATCACAATCTAATGAATTGTTTCTTGGCCCATGGCTCACCTTCCCTCCAAATTTCATCCAAATCTGTTCAGTACTTTTTGAGTTACATTGGGAACAGGCAAGTAAACAAGCAAACAAACAAACGGAGACAAACACAGTTGGCGGAGGTAATAAATAAATAAATAAATAAATAAATAAATGAGCTGATTATTATTATCTCGCAATCACACCGAATTTTTTATCGCACAGAAATTTATCACTATGGATTCTTGTGATAAAACTCTGTTTCTGTACTTTTTGAATTACATTGGGAACAGAAAAACAAATCCTGGATCTGCATACATATCTGGATTCTGGATCTGCATACATATCTGAATTTGCATCAAAATGGAAACAATTGTTCCTTGTCCCATGGTTCACCTTTCCTCCAAATTCCATCAAAATCCGTTCACTAGTTTTTGAGTTACATTGGGAAAAGGCAAAAAAAAAAAAAAAATCCAGGATCTGCATACATATCTGCAAGGATTTTCCTGTAAACAATGTTGACACTTCCGAGAACATTAGTCAAGCAAGCTGCTATTACATCACGTTTTCAGGAAATTATTTTTGCAATATTACCATACAACCTTCTACAACCATTTTGCTGAATGCTCTGATCATGTTTTCCCTTAGATAGCAACGTGTCTTCCAATGAGTAACTGCCATACACCTATTCCAGAGCTGATAATATTTAACTAAGTCATGTCACCCAGAAAACAGTGCTCAGTCAACATTGCATAATCAATACACCCACCCACACACACACACACACACACACACACACTGATTCACTCTTCCTTGTTCTGTTTCTGCTTGGTCGCTGCTCCGTATCAAATGAATTACAAGATATGACAAGTGCCCCACCCAAAACAATTTCCAACCGGACGTCACTTCCAATGAAGCCTTATGATTTGAATTTGCCGAATCAGAATCGAAGAGCAAGACGGGTCAGAGGGAGAGAACAATGAGGAAAGTTCATCAGGGCTCGGCCACCTCATTTGTGTTGCTGAGAACAGTGCAGCTGTTGTCGAGTCTCTGCTATCTATTGTGTGTGACCTGGCCCTTGTTACAAAAGCCCCATGTCATCCCCTGAAATGAGGCCACTGACCCAGAAACTATCCTCTGACCTTCTCGGTAATGTGGGGATTACAAATGCGAGAAGAGTGAGGCTTGAAAAATTAAAAATATGTTTATATATATATATATATAGTACCTTTTTCTGCTTTATCTGCTCTCACTATGGGCATCTAGTTTGTTGTGTTCTTCACGTCAGACTACATGAAGACACTTGTGGATTCTGTACAATTGTATGAAGAAATGTATGTTAAATTTGCTGCATTGACAGGTTATTTATTACCTGCAATTTCACTGCTCTTTTTGTATAGTTCAGTGCAAAAGTATGCATGTTCGTGGCACAACAAAGAAAATGAAATGTGGGTGCATCTGGCGACAAAACAACAATCCAAAACATCAATAGAAAGCAGTGTGAAGTTTTGACAGTACAAAAGTAGGAAAAAATGAAACCTTTAGTACAAATATATACAAATATAGAACATCCAGTTAGTAAGCTGCTACTATAACACCCGAAAGGAATGTATAGTAATAATAATAATAATAATAATAATAATAATAATAATAATAATATTGGCTGGCTTTGTTTCATTATATATCAGATATATTCCATTCAGCTACTCATCTTCGACTCGTTCAATATCATGCTAGCTGAATGGAATATATCTGATATACTACGAAAAAAAAAAGCCAGTCAATATTATTGAAATATATCACGTGAGGTTTAGTAGCTTTGCAGAAACAGCCAATGGAAATGTCCTTCAATGGGCTACTTTTTCCATTTATACTTTGAATACATTTCAGAGCCTGTACTTTTGACCTGGCGACTTGTCCAGGGTGTACCCCGCCTTTCGCCCGTAGTCAGCTGGGATAGGCTCCAGCTTGCCTGCGACCCTGTAGAACAGGATAAAGCGGCTAGAGATAATGAGATGAGATGAGCCTGTACTTTTCTAATTTTACTTGAGTAAAGAAGTTGAATCAGTACTTCTACATTTACCAGAGTATTTTTTTTACACAAGATTTATACTTCTACTTAAGTAAAGAATGTATATAGAAATATTTTAACCAATGGTGCATTTGTGGTGCTGCAGTAGTTGTAATGAAATAATGAAAATAGTTCCATAACATAACAACACAGTGCTTCAGACTTATAGACACTTTAACTTTATGCTTTTGGTTTCTCATCTTCATAAAGATAGGCCTTTCTGTCATAAAGTTAATACCAAACACCTCTGCAACATGTGTCCTGACCTTTCCAAAAGCTGGAGTTTCTGTTTTGATATGCTCCTGATCACGAGATAGCCTCGGTCTTTACCAAAGAAAAGGTCACGTCGACTGTTCACATTAGACACACAGATTCACTTCATCCTCAACAGATCAGCCCATACACACACACACACACACACACACACACACTGAATAGTCTGGGAGATTTATACTGTTATCAGTATACAGCCACTTCAATCACTTATTTAACACGACTTGTGAATCTCTTATACAGTGTGCAGTAATATTTAATTAATGTTTCACAGACACTCACACAATGCTAATTCAGTTCCATTTTATTTGGCTTGCACTTTTAACAGGAAGCACTGTCACAAAGAAGAGCACTTTTATATTTGTATCCTCATGGAAAGAGTCTACGGTGTCATCGCTTTGAAACAGCCAGAGATAAAAACAGTAAACCCGTCACAGGAAAGCAATCAGTAATATACACTCACTGGTCACTTTATTGGGAACACCCATCCATCCATCCATCCATCCATCCATCCATCCATCCACCTGCTGTTTCATGTAGTTCTATAATTAGCCAAACCTTTGACAGCAGCACGATGCATCAAATCATGCAGATACAAATCAAGAGCTTCAGTTAATGTTCACAATGTTCAAACATCAGAACGGGAAAAACTGTGATCTCAAAGTGTGACTTTCTTTCACTGTGGCATGGGTGTTGGTTTGAGCCAGATGAGTATGGGGTTTGAGTATTTCAGAAACTGCTGATCTCCTGGGGTTTTCACACACAACTGTCTGTGGAGTTTACACAGAATGGTGCGAAAAATAAAAAACACTGAGTTGAGTGAGCGACAGTTCTGTGGGTGGAAACAAACATCTTGTTGATAAGAGAGATCAGAGGGAAACTGGAGATTGGTTCAAGCTATTTGGCCAGGAAGGATATTGTAACTTGGATAATCACTCTTTACAACTGTGGTGAGCAGAAAAGCATCTCAGCATGCAACAGCAGAAGAACACATTGGGTTCCACTCCTGCAGCCAAGAACAGGGATCTTAGAATCAACAACAAGTTCCTATTAAAGTGGCCAGTGAGTGAATATTAAAGGTGTAATGGATCTAGATCTGTACCTATACTTGTTTAGTGCTCCAAATATCTGGAAACTCAAAGTGGGTGTGGCTTGGGATATATCTATTCTATCCACATTCAGTGGATATAAGCTATGGAGCACTTGCATGTGATGTCACAGCCGATCCAGATTGTGACAGACGCCATCTTGTCGGTCAAACGCCATATTCCACCTTCTACTTCTACTTCTGGTTCTACTTCTGCTTTTACTTCTACCTTTTCCTCTGGAAAACCCTACTATATACAATTCAACTACAACGGCTGCGGCTACAAGCTCTCCCTACCTGTGCACGGTTTTTATGTTTTTTGTGTGTATTTTTGCATGTTGTTCGTCTGTACCGGACTTCAATATCCACTACAACTGTATGGACTTACTGGACATTGGTTTCCAGCAGAAAATGACGGTTTGTAGCGATTTCCATCGCATGCACAACATTCCGGACGAGAAAAAAAAAACATTCCGGATGAGATAGCGAGACCAGCGGGGTCTCCGTGGATTGTTATCGGAAGCAAAGCGAAGGAGGCGGCGCCGGGAGCGGAAGCAAAAGCGAGGCTGCAGAGCCGGCCTGTTGACTAAGCTCAGAAAACAGCCACTCAACCCTCCACTGCTAAGCCTCTACCTCTCCAACGCCAGATCCATGTAAACAAGACGGACGATTTGGAATTACCTTATTCTATTCTATAATCGGCTGGTCAGTGCATCTAGTATCAGTACTAGTAATACTTAAGTGACTTACCCATCCAATGAGGATTCTTGTTTACAAGATGCCACATCTGAGTCGCTGACAAATCCTGAATTTCTGTAAAGATAACTGTCCAGAGATTTATAAGCACGCAGTGCTTCACCACTGAACAGCGAGGGAAAGTTGATGAGGTAATTATACACGTCTGGGTATTCCGCTGGCAGTTCAAAATCTGGTCGTGAAAACTCCGTCCGGTAAGCCATAAGGGTCACTAATCTGTAGATCGTTTATTTTAGACATATATCTAGTTATCTGTTCATTAGAAAAATGAGCCGTGTAGTCCGTCGGTTGAAATTGATCCATTCTGTACACGAGTGCAGCAGTATTCAGCGGTGTTTTTGACCGACAAGATGGCGGTTGTGTACTTTCCGGTCACATGACTGCAAGATCTCTATAGTGCACTCTGACTGGTAACTCTACTACTAGGCTATCAGCTCATATACCATGAGGAGAGAAAAACAAAATGTCGGCGCGTGTTGCTGAACCAACCGAAGACGAAATAAAAACTCTACTCAAAAACAGAACACCCAAAAATACAAAAAAAGCAACAAAATATGGAATAAAAGTGTTTGACGGTAAGAATGTATCTTTTTTTTATTTTTCAAGAATTATTATTATAGCATTTTTCACAAATTGCTCCTGTCATTTCACTGGTTTGTTTCCATTTTGTCAGACATTTTGTATAAAAAAGTTTTTATTTATCGAATTTGCAAAAAACTAAAAATGAAAATGCTCAGTTTCTCAAAATCCAGTGAATGTGGATAGAATAGAACAGTTATTCCATGAAATCGAGTTGTACATGGATTATTGCCAACTCAGTGCTACACGCCTCATCGGCTATCAGCTCATGTACGACTCAATTTTGTGGAATAGCGTGTGTGTGTGTGTGTGTGTGTGTATATATATATATATATATATATATATATATATATATATATATATATAAAATGTATGTATATATATATGTATGTGTGTGAGTGTGTGTGTGTGTGTGTGTATGTGTGTATATATATATGCTGTAAAGTAAGTTAACAAGAACTTGTTTTCATGGATGTTCCACCACATTAAAGCTGTACTGCCTTTCAGATTTTTCAAGTGTAGGTCATAAAAAGAATTTTCCCCGACACTTAATTATTTTTGTTGAGTGGACCAAAAGCTACTGAATTCAAGTCACAGACTTCCAATTTTATTAGTTTTTTTTTTTTTTTTAATAGAACAATTAATGAATTTAGGGCCAAGTGGCCCCAAATTCTCTGCTATTTTTTCCTGCTTCACCATGACCCAGTTCAAGATACTACATCATGCATGACATGGTGGGCTTTCCCCGTTCGCGCAAGGCATTGTGGGATACAAATTTGAAACAGGAGAGAAAAATGGAGGACGTGAGTGTGCGAATGAAACATGAAAGACCGACTACAGTAATGGAAAGCAAAAAGAAAAGATGTTATGTTATATACAAAGGAAAGGAAACGCAGGACCAAACTAATAAATATCGGCGCTCAGCGAGCACCTCGGTGTGATCAGCTGTTCGTTTAGTGACAGAATGATGTAACTGTCAGTGCACGCTCAA
This sequence comes from Neoarius graeffei, assembly GCF_027579695.1. NCBI lineage: Eukaryota > Metazoa > Chordata > Actinopteri > Siluriformes > Ariidae > Neoarius > Neoarius graeffei. Next base: position 47,488,411 of record NC_083595.1, on the reverse strand, counting down.
AGGTAAACCTGCACACACACATGGACTTCCTCTGTCTGCTTGACTGCACGAAGCGAGCGATTTCATGCACATTATTTGCTCAGGAATCCCCTCAAATTAAATAACTTCCCAGACACAGAATGGGCTGGGGTCTTTTTAAGATATTACAGAAATAAACATATATCACAATGACCAAATTTCAGAGGGAACTAAATTTCACCGATTTCATGAAATCGAAAGGCTGTCTACTTTTAAATGTAACTATAAATGGATAAAAATGATAAATGATGATGAGTCATGAATTAATGAATGAAAAGCTTGTAATCATTGGCAAATTGCTGCAGTATAGGAGGAATGAAATGCTTCAGGCCATGCTTTTGTAGGAAAATGAGCTGTAGTATCCTCACTCAGCTTTCACGAGTCTTATTGCATTGTATATACAATTTCTTTTCTCCTAAACTGTATCCAAGGAAACAAATCGCATAAAGGGGCATGTCATAATGCTAGAAATAACAAATCTTCTTCTCACATACTGTATATCCCCCTTGGTAATAAACAGTAAACACTAATTCATATAACAATTACATTTCTCTGCACACACAGACATTTATTATTCCAAATATAGACATTTGTTTAATAAGCAAACATCCAGCGAGGGCTTGCGCTCTGATCTCATTTATCAAGCATGACACATTCGGCTCATTTAGACTCATAAGATGGAGTGATTGTGAGAAATTTAGGGCACGGCTATGAGGTATTCATGCATATGGACAGCTTTCTGTGGGGATGAAGGGCGGGGTAGGGGCTGTCAAACTGGCATTGATTGATGAACCTGCTGAACATCATGAACTGAGAATTAGTGCAAGAGGAATTATAAGATAAATAGTCTTCGCAAGCTGAGTCGAAAGCCAGGATGTAATTAGAAAAATGGTGCCTGCATGTGAATGATTTCATCATGTGCTGCCTCACCCTGTTAATAAGCTTACATAACTTTATTATTCAAATTGGTTCTTTCAATTTTATATATATATATATATATATATATATATATATATATATATAGAGAGAGAGAGAGAGAGAGAGAGAGAGAGAGAGAGGTGGTTGAAAGTTTGTGAACCCTTTAGAATTTTCTATATTTCTGCATAAATATGACCTAAAACATCAGATTTTCACACAAGTCCTAAAAGTAGATAAAGAGAACCCAGTTAAACAAATGAGACAAAAATATTATACTTGGTCATTTATTTATTGAGGAAACTGATCCAATATTACATATCTGTGAGTGGCAAAAGTATGTGAACCTTTGCTTTCAGTATCTGGTGTGACCCCCTTGTGCAGCAATAACTGCAACTAAATGTTTCCGGTAACTGTTGATCAGTCCTGTACACCGGCTTGGAGGAATTTTAGCCCGTTCCTCCATACAGAACAGCTTCAACTCTGGGATGTTGGTGGATTTCCTCACATGAACTGCTCGCTTCAGGTCCTTCCACAACATTTCGACTGGATTAAGGTCAGGACTTTGACTTGGCCATTCCAAAACATCAACTTTATTCTTCTTTAACCATTCTTTGGTAGAATGACTTGTGTGCTTAGGGTCGTTGTCTTGCTGCATGACCCACCTTCTCTTGAGATTCAGTTCATGGACAGATGTTCTGACATTTTCCTTTAGAATTTGCTGGAATAATTCAGAATTCATTGTTCCATCAATGATGGCAAGTCATCCTGGCCCAGATGCAGCAAAACAGGGCCAAACCATGATACTACTGCCACCATGTTTGCAGTGTTTTCCTTTCTCCAAATATAATGCTTCTCATTTAAACCAAAAAGTTCTATTTTGGTCTCATCCGTCCACAAAACATTTTTTTCCAATAGCCTTCTGGCTTGTCCATGTGATCTTTAGCAAACTGCAGATGAGCAGCAATGTTCTTTTTGGAGAGCAGTGGCTTTCTCCTTGCAACCCTGCCATGCACACCATTGTTGTTCAGTGTTCTCCTGATGGTGGACTCATGAACATTAACATTAGCCAATGTGAGAGAGGCCTTCAGTTGCTTAGAAGTTACCCTGGGGTCCTTTGTGACCTCACCAACTATTACACACCTTGCTCTTGGAATGATCTTTGTTGGTCAACCACTCCTGGGGAGGGTAACAATGGTCTTGAATTTCCTCCATTTGTACACAATCTGTCTGACTGTGGATTGGTAGATCCAGACTCTTTAGAGATGGTTTTGTAACCTTTGTTCATGCCATGATACACTTCCACAAACATGTGTTGTGAAGATCAGACTTTGATAGATCCCTGTTCTTTAAATAAAACTGGGTGCCCACTCACACCTGATTGTCGTCCCATTAATTGAAAACACCTGACTCTAATTTCACCTTCAAATTAACTGCTAATCCTAGAGGTTCACCTAATTTTGCCACTCACAGATATGTAATATTGGATCATTTTTCTCAATAAATAAATGACCAAGTATAATATTTTTGTCTCATTTGTTTAACTGGGTTCTCTTTATCTACTTTTAGGACTTGTGTGAAAATCTGATCATGTTTTAAGTTATATTTATGCAGAAATATAGAAAATTATAATGGGTTCACAAACTTTCAAGCACCACTGTATATATATATTTTTCCTATTGAACCAAAGATGGATGAGTGAAAAAGACGACATGTAAACATGGAATGTTTAATAGAAATATATTTAATAATTCAAAATGAAATGATTCAAATAAAAGTTTGACATCTCAAGACTACGTACAAACCTCTCTGTTGTATAGATTTGGCATTAAGTTGAGCAAACAGTTGCTGTCATTAGCAAACAATGGCTGTCAAACGGGTGTTTTGTCCTCAAAAGAAATCAAACGCTTGTTAAAAACCTTTCACAATGGCAAGTTTGGTATCTTTTTTGCAATGCATTGCACACTCACTGTCCGAATGTGTACGAATATTTCATTTTCATTTAACATTTAAATAGCATGCTTTTCCTTAAATCCATGTGTATGTGTGAATATGTGAATCTCTGTCCTATAAGGGAGCAAGAGAACAGTCAGTTTTCAAAGTTGATTTGTTGGAAGCAGGAAAAATGGGCAAGCATAAGGATCTGAGAGACACTGACAAGGGCCAAATTGTGATGGCTTGACGACTGGATCAGAGCATCTCCAAAATGGCAGGTCTTGTGGGGTGTTCCTGATATGCAATGGTTAGTACCTACCAAAAGTGGACCAAGGAAGGACAACCAGTAAACCAACAACAAGGTCAGGGGAACTCAAGGCTCACTGATGTGCATGGGAAGCAAAAGTTAGTACATCTGATCCAATCACAGAGAAGAGCTACTGTAGCACGACTTGCTGAAAAAGTTCATGCTGACTATGATAGAAGTGTCAAACCACACAGCAAATGACAGCTTGTTGCATATGAGGCTGTGTAGCCACAGACCAATCAGAGTGCCCATACTTACCCCTGTCCACCACCAAAAGCACCTACAATGGAAACGTGAGGATCAGAACTGGACCATGGAGCAATGGAAGAAGGTGGCCTGGTCTGATGAGTCATGTTTTCTTTTACATCATGTGGACAATCAGGTGTGTGTGCATCACTTACCTGGGGAAGAAATGGCACCAGAATGCACTATGGGAAAAAGGCAAGCCAGTGGAGGCAGTGTGATGCTCTGGGTAATGTTCTGCTGGGAAACCTTGGGTTCTGGTGCTCATGTGGATGTTACTTTGACACATCCCACCTACCTAAACATTGTTGCAGACCAATTACACCCCTTCATGAGAACATTGCTTCCTAATGGCAGGGGTGTCAGGATAATGCGCCCTGATACACTGCAAAAATTGTTCAGGAATGGTTTGAGGAATGGTGGCATGGTGGTGTAGTGGTTAGCACTATTTATTCCTAGGTTGTTTTGCATGCATGTATTTCATTCACAAATTTATTATTTATTTGCATATGTAATTATATTTTTTTGTATTTTTATCCATGTATTTATATGTTTACTATTTACTGAATGCGTTTCGGTGGGGTTAGTTGCCCGTGGACTACTGGGGGTGGGTCCGGGGGGATCATGGATGCACGGGTCCCTTATTAAGGGTCCCTTGCTATCCATGGCCCCTTTGTCCTCACCCTTTGGGCTTGCAGATGGTTGAATTCATTGAAATGAGTGTTTACATTGTGTATATATATATATATATATATATATATATATATATATATATATATATATATATATATATATTTCTTTTAGCTCTTCTAGTATAGGATTTACTGTTTTAGGAGTATTTTGATTAAAGAATTAAAGCACTGTTGCCTCACAGCAAGAAGGTTCTGGGTTTGAGCCCAGTGGCTGACAGGGGCCTTTCTGTATGGATTCTGTATTCTGCATGTTCTTCTCGTGTCTGCATGAGTTTCCTCCGGGTGCTCTGGTTTCCCCCACAGTCCAAAGACATGCAGGTTAGGCTAATTGGTGGCTCTAAAATTGACCGTAGGTGTGAATGTGAGTGTGAATGGTTGTTTTTCTCTATGTGTCAGCCCTGTGATGACCTGGCAACTTGTCCAGAGTGTACCCTGCCTCTCACCCATAGTCAGCTGGGATAGGCTCCAGCTTGCCTGCGACCCTGCACAGGATAAGTGGTTATGGATAATGGATGGATGGATGGATAAATGGTTTGAGGAACATGACAAATAGTTTGAGGTGTTGACTTGGCCTCCAAATTCCCCAGATCTCAATCTGATCAAGGATCTCTGGGATGTGCTGGACAAACAAGTCTGATCCATGAAGGCCCAACCTCACAACTTACAGGACTTAAAGGATCTTCTGCTGAGGTCTTGGTGCCAGATACCAGAGCACACCTTCAGAGGTCTTGTGGAGTCCAGACCTCAGTTGGTCAGAGCTGTTTTGGTGGCACAAGGGGAATCGACAGAATATAAGAAGAAGAATCCCTTATTTGTCACATGCAGAGGATGAATTTCACTGTGCTTGAGTGTGCATTTAACCCGTATGAAGCAGTGAACACATGCATGCATACACACAAGTGAGCAATGAGCACACACACATACCCAGAGCAGTGGACAGCTATGCTACAGCACCCGGGGAGCAGTTGGGGATTAGGTGCCTTGTTCAAGGGCACTTCAGCCCAACCTTCAGACCATGCCCCATGTTAACCTGACCGCATGTCTTTGAACTGTGGGGGAAACCAGAGCACCCAGAGAAAACCCACGCAAACACAGGGACAACATGCAAACTCCACACAGAAAGGCCCCCGTCGGCCACTGGGCTCGAACCCAGACCCTTCTTGCTGTGAGGCAATGGTGCTATGACACCACCATGCCACCCAAGTGGGTTTAATGTTATGTCTGATTGGTGTATATACATGTGTAGTTTTAGTAAAGAAAAGTAAAATTGAAGAAACTTTTGCATCCTTCATAGACAGAGAAAGAAAATAAAGTGCCATGATTCCTTCCTATATATTAAATTATAATGTAGCATCGAGACATGGATTTTTGCAGTCAGGGATGCCTTTAACAATGAAACAAACAAACAAACAAACAAACAAACAAACAAGTGTTGTATTAGAAGAAGAAGAAGAAGAAGAAGAAGAAGAAGAAGAAGAAGAAGACCACAGTTTTATTTTAATATTCAAATATGAAGCACATTATTTGAATGTGTACAATAATATTTCACTTTATTCAAGTCCTTTACCTTTTTAAATTCTCAACTCATTTATTTATTGATTTTTTTAATTAAATTTGTTATTCAATTTAAGTTTTTTAAGCTATTTAGGTTTTGATTCAATTCAGGTCAAACAGGTTAATAATTAAAAGACCTCATTAATAAATATAATACAGTAGCTTTTATAATGGTAGGATGTGATTTCCACCACTGTGACTACATTTAAAAAAAAAAAAAAACTCAAGGACACATTGCCATCCATCAATGATCTATCTATGCAGAGCTTTTCTTTAAACCCTTGACTAATTTTGAACATAATTCCATTTAATAATCTTAGTCATCATCTTTATTTTTATCCTTTAGACCCAGACGCCTCACTGAATCAATAATCCAGCTATCTTTTCTTATCCAATCACAAATATCTCATCTCCATGTCAGCAGGCCTTTATGTGGCATCTTAATTGAAAAGAAATCTGTTCCCAGTTGGGAAATTTCAGGTAAATGACCTCCAAGTTATAATTGCAATCCTGCAGGACTGTAATTCTGTTCGATGTGTGTTGACAGTGATGGACAAATTGAATTTTAGTTCAGTCAACAGGAATACCTGACTGAAAATGAGCTTGCAATTGCAGTGCTGGGGTTGATATTATAGTGAATTTGTCACAAGTTTAAAAATGTTCAAGTGTGTAATATGTACATGAACAACCAGTGCATGATATGTCAGAGAAATATGTCAAAGTTGTCAAAAAATTACTTCTTATGAATCCTGTACTGATGCCTTAGAAATATATTTTAAATGCATTTATGTTGTTAAATATATAAATACATACATATCATCCACCTATTGGTGAAGTCGCTTCATCTCACACAGAACAAATCAGAAAAATCCAACCAATCCAGAGAAAAACAAATCCATCCATCATCTGTAACCACTTATCCTGTGCAGGGTCGCAGGCAAGCTGGAGCCTATCCCAGCTGACTATGGGCGAGAGGCAGCATACACCCTGGACAAGTTGCCAGATCATCGCAGGGCTGACACGTAGAGACAAACCATTCACACCTACAGTGAAGTTAGAGCCACCAATTAGCCTAACCTGCATGTCTTTGGACTGTGGGGGAAACCGGAGCACCCGGAGGAAACCCACACAGACGCGGAAGAACATGCAAACTCCACACAGAAAGGCCCTCGCCGGCTGCTGGGCTCAAACCCAGAACCTTCTTGCTGCGAGGCAACAGTGCTAACCACTACACCACCGTGCCACCAAAAAAACAAATCCCTCATCAAGAAATCATTATTTTCGGAAAAAAAATATTGGCACTCCATGCATTTAATATTTATTTAATACACTGTCCCTTTGCCGGTAAAACAGCACTGAGTCTCTCCGATAACATTTTATAAGGTTGAAGATACAGAGCAGGGCATCTGAGCCCATTCCTCTTTACACAACCTCTCCAGATCATCCAGGGTCCTCAGTCCTCTCTTCTTGTTCTCCCTCCTCTTCAGCTCACCCCACAGGTTTTCACTGGGGTTCAGGTCAGGGGACTGAGATGGCCAGGGCAGAAGCTTGATTCTGTGTTCAGTGAACCATTTTTGTATTGATTTGAACATTGCATCAGTGTCCTGCTGGAAGATCCAATGATGACCCAGTTTTAGTTTCCTGGCAGAGGCAGCCAGATTTTGATTTAAAATGTCCTGGTATTTCATGGAGTCCATGATGCCATGGACCCTAACAAGGTTTCCAGGGCCTTTGGAGGAAAAACAGCCCCACAACACCACAAAACCTCCACCATATTTTACACTTGGGATCAGGTTCCTTTCATTATCGCCATTCTTTGAGTAGTTATTTTTTATAACCATTCCCTGACTTAATAACATCAACACCCTTCTCCATCATTTGGTTTGTGTGTCTCTTATCTTTCCCATGTTGATGTTGAGGGAATTTGGTCTCTGTGTCACCTTATATTTGTCCCACAGTTAATCAGGAAGTCATGGATTACAGCTTGAAAGTTCCTACACACTCCAATTAACTCAAAAATACTGTACAATTTAAATGGGAAACATGCTTCAGTTACACTGTGTTTGCTAAAATGTCCAATTATAGTGGCACATGGGTTTTTGTTGAAAATAATTATTTCTTGATGAGGGATTTCTTTTCCTGTGAATAAATTTATTTCAATCAAAGGTTGGATTTTTTCTCTTTTTTTTAATGTAAGATCAAGCGACTTCACGAAAAGATGAATTTATTTTTCTCACCCTTTTTTACTAATCTTGACAAGGGGTGCCAAAAATTATGGAGAGAACTGTATAAAGCTTTATGATATCTGGTTACATAATACATTATAATATCATGTATATTCATCAGAAAATTTGAGTAACACAAGCTCTGGTATTCTCTCTCTCCAATAAGCTATAATGCATTACAACACACACCATTATTTTCTCAAATTGTACTTAAGTGTTTATAAAAGTATTTATTCTAGCCACATTCTCTGGATATGAGCAATCATGCGCTCTGATTGGCTACTCTACTACTAGGCTATCAGCTTATATACCATACCTGTCAACTTTGAGGTTTGAAAAAAAGGGATATTTCTCAGATTTTTAACTCAAAATAAGGGAAAATTTCGGAAAGTCATACCCTTCACCAAAAGTGGGTGTGTAGTTGAATGGGGGCAATTTTCTATCTAGTATTTGTGATTTCCTGTACTCTAGTGCATTTTATTATGGTTTTACCATAGTCATGGCCTCGGAACACTAGCTAGCTAGCTAGCTAGCTAGATAGATAGATAGATAGATAGATAGATAGATAGATAGATAGATAGATAGATAGATAGAGTAATAAAGAGATAAAGAGTAATATAAGATATTAAACCAAGAGTGATTTAAAATGGGTAAGTTTCAGATAGAAAATAAAATAGACAATGAGTGGATAAAACAGTTAATACACCAATTAGTTTACACTAGGCTATTTATGAGGTCTTAGCCAGGACATACTTAATGTAAACATGTGTAGCTTATCTTTGATTATTTGGGAGGCTTTCATTTTCCCTATGGAAAATTTCTTTGCGATGGAAGAGTCTGGGAACATTCCAGCCACGCACTTGTTGAAATCATCAAAGAAAGAGAGGCTAATGTTTTTCTTAGCTATTAGCATCGCCATCTTCACCTCAGACCTAATCAGGGTTGCCAGATACTGCTGACGTTTTCCAGCCCAAAATATGTTCAAAACCCGCCAAAATGCACTTGAAACCGCCCAACTTGGGCGGGAAACCGCCCAATCTGGCAACACTGGACCTAATCACTTGTTCAGCCTCGCCTCCGGACGTAGTTATGTAATTACTGATGCCTGAGAGGGCGGGGACGTGAATTCATGGCCCGACTTCCTGCTGTAAACTCCTGTCAGAGGCTCGTCATGAATTCTGGACCTACCGACTTTTTTATATTGTGAAAATACGGGACGTTTATATAATGTGAAAAGACGGGATATTTTCGGGAAAATAAAAAAACGGGAAGACAGCGGGAAATAAGTCAAAATAAGGGATTTCCTGGGAAAAACGGGAGGGTTGACAGGTATGTTATATACCATGAGTAGAGAAAAATAAAATGGCAGCGCGTGTTGCTGAACCAACCAAGGACGAAATAAAACCTCTACTCAAAAACAAAACCCAAAAAAAATACAGAAAAGCAACAAAATATGGAATAAAAGAATTTGAACATATCTTAGAACATATATTTTTATTTTTCAAGAATTATTATTCTAGCATTTTTCACAAATTGCTATGGTCATTTCGCCGGTTTGTTTACATTCTAAGCGGAAATTATTTTGTTGGACATTTTGTATAAAGTTTTTATTTATCGAATTTGCAAAAAATAAAAATGCTCTGTTTCTCAAAATCCAGTGAATGCGGATAGAATAAAACAGTTATTCTACTCAATCTCGTTGTAGATGGCTTATAGCCGACTCAGTGCTACATGCCTCGTCGGCTATCAGCTCACATACAACTCAATTTCGTGGAATAATCGTTAAATAACACTTGTGATAATTGAATATGGGGGCGGCACGGTGGTGTAGTGGTTAGCGCTGTCGCCTCACAGCAAGAAGGTCCTGGGTTCGAGCCCCGGGGCCGGCGAGGGCCTTTCTGTGCGGAGTTTGCATGTTCTCCCCGTGTCCGCGTGGGTTTCCTCCGGGTGCTCCGGTTTCCCCCAAAGACATGCAGGTTAGGTTAACTGGTGACTCTAAATTGACCGTAGGTGTGAATGTGAGTGTGAATGGTTGTCTGTGTCTATGTGTCAGCCCTGTGATGACCTGGCGACTTGTCCAGGGTGTACCCCGCCTTTCGCCCGTAGTCAGCTGGGATAGGCTCCAGCTTGCCTGCGACCCTGTAGAAGGATAAAGCGGCTAGAGATAATGAGATGAGATGAGATAATTGAATATTATATCTGGTGCCTAGAGACGTCATTACAATGCCAAGAGCATTTTCTCAATTTGTTGACATTTAAGACTGTAATAACGTGACATAATGCTCTATAAAGGTGTTCTACTTTCATGTACACTTAAGTACATTTTGTGAAATCAAGTATGTTTGTTATAATGCATTATAACAATAAAGGTCACGGTACAGACACTATACCAGAGTCTGTTTAATATTGCAACTGAACATTCATGTGTTAGAAACAGATCTGATAATGTATTATGTAACCTGACATTGTAGCGTCACACTGTATATTGTTGATTTATATTATAAACAGTTATGCATGGTTTGTTAGGCATTATAAATGATCTTGTATTCTATAGATTTAAATAATATTGGCTGGCGTTGAGTGGTATATCAGATATATTCCATTCAGCTAGCATGATACTGAATAAGTCGAAGACGAGTAGCTGAATGGAATATATCTGATAGACCATGAAAAAAAGCCAGCCAATATTATTATTATACATGCACATTCCTTTCAGGTGTTCAGTGCATCTTTCTCTTTCAGAATTCTCTCCAAATCTTCCGTATTTAACAAAGCATGCCTGGCGGCCATGTTTGTTTACAAATTGTCACAGTCACTCGCTAGCGCAGAAGTTTTACATCTCCGACATATGACATCATGTTGTCTTGACAATCAGCCATACAATTTCGTAAACCATATTCAACGCTTATTCTCTATTAGGTAGAGTGACGTAATACACGTAGGATAAGCGAAATGCTAACAATATTGGATGCTAGCACACCAAATGAATAAAACCTGCTAGAAGGGAATAGAACACTTGTTTTTATTCCATCGAAAAAGTGTCCTGTATGCATAATAATATAGCATGTTATATGCACTTATAAAGCTTTATGAATCCAGGATTCATAGGAAGTGTTCACTTTTCTTTTGGAAGTTTCCCTTGAACTAGATCACTGATCATCTGGTCAGAATTTTAACAGTGTACTGTGATGTGACATTTCTTATAGTGCAGAGTTCAAGGAACCGAGAATGAAAACAAGATCTTGTGGCATTCATATACAAGGAATTACAACAAGTGCCATTTTGCTGAATTTGATCTGAATGAATCTGCAAGAAAAGCTCAAACTTTAACCAGATATGACATATTCACTCACTGGCCACTTTAATAGGAACTTGTTGTTGATTCTAAGATTCCTGTTCTTGGCTGCAGGAGCGAAACCCAATGTGCTCTTCTGCTGTTCCATGCTGAGATGCTTTTCTGCTCAAGATGGTTGTAAAGAGTGATTATATGAGTTAGACCCCGAAGCCGCTGCCAGGCGCCGCTAAAACCGCCATTTAGAATTTGAGCCGCCGCCAGCCAATAATTTTGTAAGCCAATTTGAGCCGCTATCTAATAAAATTTGGCTAAGCCACTAAGAATTGTGTACATCAAATAATGGGTTTATCCACATCATGAGCTACAAGAAAAGTGACACAAACATGATCAACTGTACACACTAGTAGTAACACAATAGAGACGTATAGGCATACACTGTAGAGATTTAGAACCGATATCACAGCACAGAGAGCCACCACAAGCTTGCCGTTGTGACTACCTGTCTGGCTTCCCGCCCCTCACACCGTTACCACGATACACTGGGGAACCCGGGAACCCACCCAGAGCATCAATCGACTCCGATATCGACGAGATGGCTGCATTCTTTGCCGCTGCTGAGGGAAAGTGTAAAGGTATTTTTTTTTGTTTGTTTGTTTGTTTGTTTCACATACTTCGAGATTGATAAAAAAAAAGTACTCCACCACTCTACTTTCATCATAGTAAGATAGCTGCCAGTCCTTCACTGGTCATTGCTAGTGAGAGTAGATAGCTAGATGCCTTCCTCGAACAATCCAGATTAGCTTATTATTAGCATTGAACTACAATCTTGCTAGATTTATATTTACAATGAAGTAAGAGACCAGGGGACCTGTGGTAATTTGCTATTTATTCCCCCCATTTGTTTGATCCGTTCGCCCGGATATATGCCACACAGTGACGTCCAGTATCAGCCATTTGTAGCCATAAACATTTTGGTGGCTGCAGCAGCCATTAAGGTTTTGGCTGAGTCGGCTAGCCAGCCAATAATTTCATCAGCCAGCCATTATCCTGAAAACAAACGGCTTCGGGGTCTAATATGAGTTACTATATCCTTCCTGGCAAAAAAGCTTGAACCAATCTGTCCATTTTCCTCTGACCTCCCTTATCAACAAGGTGTTTGTTTCCACCCACAGAACCGTCGCTCACTCAACTTGATGTTTTTTGTTTTTCGCACCATTCTGTGTAAACTCTAGAGACTGTTGTGTGTGAAAACCCCAGGAGATCAGCAGCTTCTGAAATACTCAAACCAGTCCATTCCATCTGGCTCAAACCAACACCCATGCCACAGTGAAAGTCACACTTTGTATGAGCATGTATTATACATTGTGCTGCTGTCAAAGGATCGGCTGATTAGAGAACTGCATCAAACAGCATGTGGATGTGTAGGTGTTCCTAATAAAGTGGCCAGTGAGTGTAACATTTGAAGAGTTTTGAAGCAAACTCTTGAAAAAATGTTGGGCTGAAGCAATATTTTCTAACATCAAAGCAAAGAGACAATTTGAGCCAGTAAATAGCAGCCTTTGAGAAGAATGTACTGGTTCCTAAAATCACTTTAATACAGTTTGAGATCAGTGAGTGAGCGCGCTGGAACATTCAGCAAGGACACGTCAGGCTTAAATACGCTTAAATTACTGCAGAATATTACCTGGACAACTCTCTCTCTCTCTCTCTCTCTCTCTCTCTCTCGAATTCAAATTCGAATTAAAATTAAAAGGTTGCTTTACTGGCATGATAAATATTAACATTTGTATTGAGAGCTTGAATAGAGCTTGGACTTTGGGGGGGAAAAACAACAATAATAACAGAGATAGATAAATAAATAGCTGGTTGCTCTTGTAATGAATATTTTATGAAAGCATTCATGCTTGTATGAACATTGAGAATAAAAGAAAGTCTCTCTAGCTCTCTCTCAGGCTCTCACTCTTGCTCTCTCTTGATCTCTTTCTCTGTCTCGAAATATCTCTGTCTCTGCCTTTTTTCCTTCTCTCTTTGTCTGTCTCTGTCTCAAGCCTGTCTCTTTCTCTCTGTCTGCCTCTCATTCATTCTGTCTTCTCTCAATTTCTTTCTCTGTCTTTATTTCTCTCTCCCTCTTTCCCTCTCTCTCTCCTTCCCTCCTTCTTTCTCTCTCCCTCTTTATCTGTTTCTCTGTCTCTCTGCCCATCTGAGGCAGACAGACAGACAGACAGACAGACAGATAGATAGATAGATAGATAGATAGATAGATAGATAGATAGATAGATAGATAGATAGATAGGCAGGCAGGCAGGCAGGCAGGCAAATGGCTAGACAGACATTGATTGATTGATTGATTGATTGATTGATTGATTGATTGGGCAGACAGACAGAGAGACACATAGCTAGACAGGCAGATAGATAGATAGATAGATAGATAGATAGATAGATAGATAGATAGATAGATAGATAGATAGATAGATAGATAGATAGATAGGCAGGCAGGCAGGCAGGCAAATGGCTAGACAGACATTGATTGATTGATTGATTGATTGATTGATTGATTGATTGATTGATTGATTGATTGATTGATTGAGCAGACAGACAGAGAGACACATAGCTAGACAGGCAGGTAGATAGATAGATAGATAGATAGATAGATAGATAGATAGATAGATAGATAGATAGATAGATAGATAGATAGATAGATAGATCGATCACAAGTCTATGTACATTCAAAAGTCTTAAGTTTATGAACATTAAGAAAGAGAAAGAAATCCTTTCTCTCCCTCCCTCTCTCTCCTTCCCTCCTCTTATTCTTTTTCTTCCTTTCTCCATTTCTGTTTCTCTGCCCATCTTAGACAGACAGATAGCTAGACAGGCAGTTAGATAGATAGATAGATAGATAGATAGATAGATAGATAGATAGATAGATAGATAGATAGATAGATAGATAGATAGATAGATAGATCACCACAAGTCTATGTACATTCAAAAGTCTTAAGTTTATGAACATTAAGAAAGAGAAAGAAACCCTCCCTCTTTCTCTCCCTCCCTCTCTCACCTTCCCTTCTCTTATTCTCTTTCTCTCTCCCTTTCTCTATTTCTGTTTCTCTGCCCATCTTAGACAGACAGACAGACAGACAGACAGACAGACAGACAGACAGACAGACAGATAGATAGATAGATAGATAGATAGATAGATAGATAGATAGATAGATAGATATCAAAAATAAATCACCACAAATCCATATACATTCAAAAATTTTCAGTTTGTGAATGTTAAGAATAAAAAAGAAACTCTCTCTCTCTCTCTCTCTCTCTCTCTCTCTCTCTCTCTCTCCTGCATATCAGCAGAACTTCAGCACACTGATGAATATTTATGATGGACAGAAAACACAATAGTTGACCTCAAAATGCAGGAGAGGAAGCAAACATCGTGTACAGACGAGTTTTTTGTGACCTACACACGATGTTTTGGTTGTTTGACACAAATCTAATAAATTTAGCAGGACTTGTTTTGTGTCACATAAAAGTGTGTGCACCAGGAAACATCATATTTTACATATCGCTTAGTTTATGATTTATTTGGACAGAAATCTTGGAATTTGTGTTAATTTACTGTCTGCTTTTCAAGATGGAAGTTAGCTGTAGTGGAAAGAGAAGGCACGCAGCTTTCAGATCAGACTGCAGGGGGGGGAATGGGAAAACAACAAATGTGTTTGAACTGAAGGCATTTAAACAAAAAGAGGGAGAGATTTAAGTGTTGCTCATGGATAACAATTTTAATAGAATTTCTAATACTTTTGCTGCAAAATAGTCCTAAAGTTGTACATTTAACTCTTGTGTGTCTGATAAAAATCTGAATAAGTATTATAATCTCCAAAAAAAGGGGGGGGGGGGGGGGGGGTGGAGAGCACTTTAGAGCAATTTGAATTCAGTTTTCAGTAGAGATTCCATGTATCTGTATTGACATCCATTAACAAGTGTCATTGATTCAACAATTAATAAAATCCAGCCGATGTTTCCTGTCGGATCATCACACTGTACCAGTACAGCTGCTTTTAAACACTCCTGTTTGCTTTTTCTTGTGTGCCTGAGGCTGGAAAAGCCAAATCAGATAATTGTTGCTCATTCTCTCACACACACTGAGCTCATTTTAACACACTACATGGTTTACACTTTTATATATGAACTCTGTGTGTGTGTGTGTGTGTGTGTGTGTGTGTGTGTGTGTGTGTGTGTGTGTGTGTGTGTGTGTGTGTACAGTGTATTATATCTTGCTCTAATCTACTGGACTGGTTTTATTCCTTGTTCCAAATGCATGTGTAACCTCTCAGTGCCCTCTTTGTTTGCTTTTTGTTTGGTAACAGCTGTTGGGGTGCTGCGTGTATTTTTTTCCCTCGTTGTGGTCAGCTGTGGGTGCTCTGGGCTAAACAGGAGCAGATGGTGCTTTGCTGAGCGTGAATGAATAGACCCCCACTCGTGAATGGTGTCTATAGAGCACCTGCCTCTTCTAGAGGCATCGCCGTGACATGGCTATGATCCGCCTCAGTCTCCCGACTGTCAGACATGGAGAGCAGGAGGAGGAGGAAGGGGGGAAGGGGGGATGGAGAGATGAGAGACAAAGAGAGGGAGAAAGAGGTAGGTGGAATAGGAAGAGGGACAGAGGAAAGACTGAAGGGGTCAAGTGGCGAGACAGGCTGAAAGGTGAAGAAAGGAGGTAAAGACAGAGGAAGAGGAGAGGGACAGGTGAGGGGGGGTGAGACAAGAGAAGGAGCAGGGGAAGAGGGATATAGAAATAGAGAGGGGGAAAGCGAAGAAATGGAGGGGAGAGAGAGATGGGAATGTAAGATGAGAGAAGGAGCAGGGGAAGAGAGATAGAAATAGAGAGAGGGAAAGGGAAGAAATGGAGAAAAATATGAGAGAGAGAGAGATGGGAGAAAGATGGGAGAGGGAGAGGGGAGAGATGAATGGATGGGAATGTGAAAGAAGACAAATGAGAGAGAGAGAGAGAGAGAGAGAGAGAGAGAGAGAGAGAGAGAGAATGTCTGACAGAGAAAAGTAGAAAAGAAAGATGTGAGTGGGAGAACAAGAGCTGATTAGAAATGAGAGAAAGAGAACAGGTAAAGAGAGAGAAAAGAGGAATGGAGGAATATATATCTATATACATTTTATATAGAAGAGAGAATGAAGAAAAAAAGAAGAAGAGAAGGGATTATAGAGTATACTTACCTTACCGGGTTGAGCTAGCTCGGCTATGCATGACCCTTTGCCTCCAAACGGCCCTATCGCTCATCAGAGCTGGTAGTTCCTCGGACCTACATCCTGTGTCATCACACAGTTGGTCGATGTAGGTCCTTTTAGGGCGGTCTTTAGATCTTCTTCCATGTGATGGAGACCATAGAATGGTGTCCCCGGCCAGTTCTTCTTTGCTGCGCCAGCAGTGACCAGCGAAGAGCAGCCTCTGTTGTCGGATAGAGTCGCTGATGGGAGGGATGTTTCCGTAAAGTTCTTTGTTGGTTGGGTGGTCGCTCCAGGATCTGTTGAGAGCGGCGCGAAGCATGCAGGTATATGCCCCGTCAATCTTCTTCTCCAATTTCGATGTTAGGGTCCATGTGATAGAACCATACATAAGAACAGATTCTACGGTCGCTCTAAAGAAGTTTCTCTTGAGCTCATCTGGGAGGTCTGATTTCCAGATTTTCTCCATGCCATTTAGTGCTCCCCAAGCTTTCCCAAGTCTGATATTAACATCCTGTTCCGTTGAAGCAATGTAGCTACCCAAGTACTTGAAATCGTCCACCTGCTTGATCTTCTCACCACTCAGGCTTTTCATACCAGTAGATGCATCTTGATTTAGGCACATGAACTCTGTTTTCAATGCTATGAAGGAGAGTTGTTGCATCCTTCAGGTGGTCAGCGAGTATTGCAATGTCATCGGCGTAGTCGGCATCTGTGATCTTCTGAGCTGCATGTCGCCTGCTCCTACGTTCAGTAAGAGTAAAACCAAGCTCCAAATTTTCGTCAACGACTTTTCTTAGTACATAATCCAGGCAGATGATAAATAGGAATGGGGCCAGAGTGTCTCCTTGGAGAACTCCAGTGGTGATGTCAAAGAAATCAGTGTCTCCATCAGGCGAGCGTACCATGGACTGGGTGTTTTTATATAGCATCATGATGGCATTCACTGTTTCTTGCGATATTCCATAGGCAATTAGGATCTCCTCCATTTTTCCACGATGTATGGAATCAAATGCCTTGGAGAAGTCAACAAATAGAAGGGTAGCTGGGAGGTTTTTTGTGTTCACGCCCTCTAAGATTCTTCGGATGGTCAGTATCTGTCCTGAGGTAGACCTGTTTGTTCGGAAACCGTTCTGATTTTTCCTCAGCAATGGGTTGACCTCGGGGCGTACTCTGTTTAGCAGCATCAGATTGTAGATTTTCGCTGTGATTGCTGTTAGTGTGATGCCTCGATAGTTCTTCATGATCCCTAGATTGCCTTTTTTGGGGAAAGGAAGTAAGCAGCCTTCGGTCCATCTTTCAATAGGGTCTTGGTTATAGATGCTGTTGCACATGTCTAATAAGATCTGATGAAAATCTTCTATCTTCCACACTTCTGCAGGTATTTTGTCAAGTCCACAAGCTTTGCCATTTTGAATGCAATGCACTGCTTCCTTGAGTTCTTCCACTGTAAAGGGGCCTTTCTTTATATTGAGCTCGTCAGTGAATAGTGCTGTTATTACTTCGTCAGATGTCTGGGGTGGCTTACCGAGCAGGTCTTCAAAATATTGTTGCCATAGGTGCAGTCGCTCCTCCTGACTGGAGGCATTTAATGTGCCACGGTTACTGTTTTTTCTGCCGCTGATTTCATTGACGGTTTTCCAGGCTTCAGCAGACTTTTTATTGCTGGCAGTAATTCTGATGTGGTTGATCTTGCTTTGAAGGTATTCCATTTGCTTGGCTACATAGGAAGTTTTAAGCACCATCCGAGCATCTTCGAATTTGTTAACATTTTCAGGAGATGGTACCGAGTTTTTGAGTTGTGCAGCTATATGTAGGTCCTTGCATTTTTGGCATATCTCTTCAGTTTCCCATGGTTTTCGTTTCTTTGCCTTGGGTTTCAGCAGAATGGTATTCTCGGCTGTTTCTCTGCATGCCGTTTCGAAGTTTTTGCAGGTGGTATTTACAGAAGAAGTCGGTGCGGAGTCTTGAAGAGCAGCAAATCTGTTGTTCAGCTGAATAACAAATGTCTTATGGATCTCTGGGTTCGTATTTAGAGTTGACCAGTCATATGGAGCAACACTGTTTAATTTCTTCTGGTTGACTCTCAGGCTCAGGTGAATTCTGGCCGAGGCAATGCGGTGATCGGATACGACACTCACAAAGGAATTGAAAGCTCTGCCATTTTTAGCGCTGTTTCTCCACTTCCGGTTCATGATGACATAGTCCAGCTGGGCTTTGTTTCCATTTGGAGCTCTGTATGTCCATTGCTGACCTAATCTTTTCTGGAAGATGGTGTTTAGGCAAACAAGGTTGTTTTCATGGAGGTAGTCTTTAAGCATTTGGCCATTTTGGTTGGTCACTGAATGGTATGCGAATTTAAAGCTGTCATGATATCCAAGATGGGCATTGAAATCTCCACCAATGATGAGAATGTTGTGTTTCGGGACTTGTCTGGTGACTGATGTCAGTTCCTCATAAAAACGTTCCACTTATAGAGTATGTAAGGGGGAAAAGATGCTGCTATTGGAAAATAATCAATAAAATAATTCCTCTTCTTCCTCATTTATTTAACAGCAGCACCAGTGCATCCTGCATGTTGCAATAATGCACCTTGTCACGTTACAGAAAAGCTCCAGAGCACAAACCCCTCCATCATACAGACACATTGGAAACTTAGTTATAGCTCCAACTCTGAGTGTTACACTGGAGACTCCTTCCATAAATGTTAAATCCTCACAGAAAGCTTCACTACATCAATAACTATCGCACGTTTCATCACTGTATATGATAGAAACAATATTTCTTGAAGCTGGAACTGCTGACAGGGTGTCTCCTGACCAATCAGATTGATTTCTGCAATAATGCATGTTTATATGTTTTTAAATAATACTTTCTGGAGTTGAGTGGTATATCAGATATATTGCATTCAGCTAGCATGATACTGAACAAGTCGAAGATGAGGAGCTGAATGGAATATATCTGATATACCATGAAAAAAGCCAGCCAGTATTATTATTATTATTATTATTATTATTATTATTATTATACATACACATTCCTTTTGGGTGTTCAATGCGTCTGTCTCTTTCAAAATTGTCTCAAAATCTTTCATATTTAATGAAGCAAACCTGGCGGCCATGTTTGCTTACAAATTGTCACTAGTGCAGAAGTTTTACGTTTCCGACGTGTGATGTCATGTTGTCTTGACAACCATGCAATATCGTAAACCATATTTAACGCTCATTCTCCATTGGGTAGAGTGACATAATACATGTAGGATAAGTGATATGCGAATGATATTGCATGCTATCAAAGCAAATTAATGAAACTAGCTAGAAGGGAAAAGAACACGTGTTTTTATTCCATCAAAAAAGTGTCCTGTATTTGTAATAATTTAGGATATTCCATAGGCTATATGTATACTGTATGTATACATAATTAATCCAGGGTCGATATGGGAAGAAGAAAGAAAGAAAGAAAGAAAGAAAGAAAGAAAGAAAGAAAGAAAGAAAGACAGGGATTTTTATTTGCTTTCTGAGCATGTTTATTGATTCGCAGTGCAGTGCAGGAATAATGTGCAGTCCAGTGTGTTTGAGTTAATTAGATATGACACAGCATGCACAGGCAATCTATCACTCCGCTCTCCCTGTACACTCCATCACCTTTGTTGCTATAGTAACATGTGAGCTCGGTAATAGCTTACATTAACAGGCTAAAGTAAGTTGCAATCAAAAGTCATTTCAGAGTCAGTTCAGTCAGAAGAGTGCAAGCCTTATAAAACACTGATGGGCAAATTGAAGCCTGATAATGGGGGAAGAAACACGCTTGGGTTTTTAGAAAACCTTACACTGTCAATATCTCTCTCTCTCTCTCTCTTATCAATTTTTCCATTTCAATTTCAAAGTGCTCTACAAATAAGGTCAGAGAACAGAACCTCAGTTCTGGACCAAAATAATCAGATTAAATGTTAAGATAAATGTTAAGATATCCAACTCGATCTGAATTCAACGTAAAATTATGGCTTCATCCCAAATCAGATTTTTTCAACCTAGTGCCTAACCTTCAGAAATGCTCTTCTTTGGTGATACAGTGCAGGATTTGGTTTTTATTTTTATTTTTACAAGGCATTGTGCTGTAGTTTTCATCTTAAGAAAATGAGAAGAAGGGAAAAAAGACGAATAAAACCCAAACACTATGACAAGATACGTGGCTTTTCCTATTTTCTGTATATCTCTCATTCCTGACTCACTCCTTTATCCATCCCTCTCTCCTCTTTGTTTCTCTTTTTCTCTCTGTGACACCTGGGTGTGTTGCTTTGTCACAACCAAGTAAGTGCTCTTCAATCACCAGGAGCATGTGGAACAATTTGTACATCGAATCCTGAGCAAAACCACAGTTATGGGGGGGTGAACTTGGTATAGACCGGTAACAACTTACACAGGTATAGAGTGGAGATATGGAGACTTTAAAATCGTGTATTTACAATAAAATATAAAATATATTTTGCAAATAAGGATGCAAAGCAGCAGTGGTGTAATTTTAGGATGCCTCCAAGCAGGGGTGCAGATCCAATGTCAGGATTGGGGGGGACACAAAAGTGATTTTTTTTTTTGCCCGTATGCAACTCATACCATGCAACCATAAATCACAACTTCATAGAGGCTCGCCACATCATTCAAAAAGTACTGCACAGGGAATCATTTGTCTGAAAATACATTTGTTTGTACAATTTTTAATAATTTAGGGGATTTTTATTGGGGGGGACAATTCATGTTTTTCAGAAATTGGGGGGGGTCATGTCCCCCCGTCCCCCCTGGGATCTGCACCCATGCCTCCAAGGTTGAAGAAGAAGAAGAAGAAGAAGAAGAAGAAGAAGAAGAAGAAGTCTTATTTTCAGTCTCATCTTTAGTCTGAATTTGTTTGACCAGTGACCTTTCCAAGATTAAAATCTGGAAAAGCAAGACTGATGACAGAAGTCAGAATATGTGTGTGTGTGTGTGTGTGTGTGTGTGTGTGTGTGTGTGTGTAGTTTCTGTGTTTGTGTTGGTGAACCTAGTGGAGTTTTACAACTGAACATTTTTAGATGGATGTGACAAAAATAAGGAACCCAAACCTACAGTACGAATCTAGCTCTAGAAAGTCAAATTAAATATAATACAGGACAAACTTTTAGACAAAGTAAGTGTTTATGTACAGCAGGTTTGTAGTACTCGAGTCCAACTCACGCTCTAATTTTAAGGACTCATGACTTGACTTGGACTCGAGCACTGATGACTTGGACTCAGACTCGTGCATTAACTGCATTCGGACTCATAAATTGGAGACGATGACTCAGATTTTTCGGAGACTCAGACTGACAGGCACTGGACACCTTGCGGCCACAGCTCCGAACAGCCGCGTCAACAATGGAGGCAGAGAACATGGTCCACTCAGACTCAATGTCCCCCGCCTCCCTCAGAAGCTGGGAGAAGCTCTCCCGGAGGTGGGAGTTAAAGACCTCCCCGACAGAGTGCTCGGTCAGACGTTCCCAGCAGACCCTCACCATACGTTTGGGCCTGCCAGGTCTGTCCGGCTTCCTCCTCCACCAGCAGATCCAACTCACCACCAGGTGGTGATCAGTTGACAGCTCAGCCCCTCTCTTCACCCAAGTGTCCGAGACATAGGGCCAGAGATCCGATGAAACAACAACAAAGTCGATCATCGACCTCCGACCTAAGGTGTCCTGGTGCCATGTGCACTTATGGACACCCCTATGCTTGAACATGGTGTTCGTTATGGACAAACCGTGACTAGCACAGAAGTCCAATAACAAAACACCACTCGGGTTCAGATCGGGGAGGCCGTTCCTCCCAATCACTCCCCTCCAGGTGTCATTGTCGTCGCCCACGTGAGCATTGAAGTCCCCCAGTAGAACAATGGAGTCCCCAGTCTGAGCACCTCTCAGTACCTCTCCCAGAGACTCCAAGAAGGCCAGATACTCTATACTGCTATTCGGCCCATAGGCACAAACAACAGCAAGAGCCCTCTCCTCGATCCTAAGGCGCAGAGAGGCGACCCTCTCGTTCACTGGGGTAAACTCCAACACATGGCAGCTGAGCTGGAGAGCTATAAGCAAGCCCAGACCAGCTCGCCGCCGTTCACCATGGGCAACTCCAGAGAAGTGGAGAGTCCAGCCCCTCTCGATGAGCTGGGTTCTGGAGCCCAAGCTGTGCGTGGAGGTAAGCCTGACTATTTCTATCCAGTACCTCTCAAGCTCAGGCTCTTTCCCCCCCAGTGAAGTGACATTCCATGTCCCAACAGCTAGCCGCTGTGTTCGGGGATCAGGTAGTCGAGGCCCCTGCCTTCGACTGCTGCCCAATCCACATTGCACCAGCCCCCTACGGCTACCTCTGTGGGTGGTGAACCCACAGGAAGTCAGGCCCACATCACCGCTTCGGGCTGAGCCCGGCCGGGCCCCGTGGGCAAAGGCCCGGCCACCAAGCACTCACATACGAGCCCCAACTCCGGGCCTGGCTCCAGGGTGGGGCCCCGGCTGCGCCATACCGGGCGACGTCACGGTCCTTGATAGATTGTTATCCATAAGGGGTTTTGGTGAACTGCTCTTAGTCTGGCCTGTCACCTAGGACCTGTCTGCCTTGGGAGACCCTAACAGGGGCGTAATGCCCCCGACAACATAGCTCCAAGGATCATTCAAGCACACAAACCCCTCCACCACAATAAGGTGGCAGTTCTAGGAGGGGAAAAAAGGTCTCCGGTGCCTGTCATGGCGGCAACCCCAGAACCCGGTGGTGGACACCGGAAGTAAGGGATGCCGTCAAGCTGAAGAAGGAGTCCTATCGGGCCATGTCGGCCTCCGGGACTCCTGAGGCAGCTGATGGGTATTGGCAGGCCAGGCGTGCCGCAGCTTGGGCAGTTGCGTAGGCAAAAACTCAGAACTGGGAGGAGTTCGGTGAGGCCATGGAGGAGGACTATCAGTCGGCCCTCGAAGAAATTCTGGCAAACTGTCCAGCGCCTCAGGAGGGGGAAGCAGTACTCTGCCAACACTGTTTACAGTGCGGGTGGGGATCTGTTGACCTCGACTGGGGACATTGTCGGGCAGTGGAAGGAATACTTCGAGGATCTCCTCAATCCCACTGTCACGTCTTCCATTGAGGAAGTGGAGGCTGATGACTCAGAGGTGGACTCATCCATTACCCAAGCCAAAGTCACTGAGGTGGTTAGCAAGCTCCTCGGTGGCAAGGCACCGGGGATGGATGAGATCCGCCCCGAGTATCTCAAGTCTCTGGATGTTGTGGGGCTGTCTTGGCTGACACGCCTCTGCAACATCGCGTGGTGGTCGGGGACAGTGCCTCTGGAGTAGCAGACTGGGGTGGTGGTCCCTCTTTTTAAGAAAGGGGACCGGAGAGTGTGCTCCAATTATAGGGGAATCACCCTTCTCAGCCTCCCAGGGAAGGTTTGCCCCGGGTACTGGAGAGGAGAATTCAGCCAATAGTCGAACCTCGGATCCAGGAAGAACAATGTGGTTTTTGTCCTGGTCGCGGAACACTGGACCAGCTCTATACCCTTCATAGGGTGCTCGAGAGTACATAGGAGTTTGCCCAACCAGTCCACATGTGCTTTGTGGATTTGGAGAAGGCATTTGACCATGTCCCTCATGGTATTCTGTGGGGGGTGCTTCAGGAGTATGGGGTTCGGGGGTCTTTGCTAAGGGCTGTCCGGTCCCTGTATGAACGGAGCAGGAGTCTGGTTCGCATTGCCGGCAGTAAGTCATACCTGTTCCCAGTGCATGTTGGACTCTGGCAGGGCTGCACTTTGTCACTAGTTCTATTCATAATTTTTATGGACAGAATTTCTAGGTGCAGCCAGGGGCCGGAAGGAATCCTGTTTGGGAAGCACAGGATTTCATCTCTGCTTTTCGCAGATGATGTTGTCCTGTTGGCTTCTTCAAACCAGGACCTTCAGCATGCACTGGGGCAGTTTGCAGTCGTGTGTGAAGCGGCTGGGATGAGGATCAGCACCTCCAAGTCAGAGGCCATGGTTCTCGACCGGAAAAGGGTGGCTTGCCGTCTCCAGGTTGGTGGAGAAGTCCTGCCTCAAGTGGAGAAGTTTAAGTATCTCAGGATCTTGTTCACGAGTGAGGGAAGGATAGAGCGTGAGATCGACAGGCGGATCAGTGTGGCCTCCACAGTGATGCGGTCGCTTTACCGGTCCGTCGTGGTGAAGAAGGAGCTGAGCCAAAAGGCGAAGCTCTCGATTTACCAGTCGATCTACATTCCAACTCTCACCTATGGTCATGAGCTTTGGGTAATGACCGAAAGAACAAGATCGTGGATACAAGTGGCCGAAATTAGTTTCCTTCGCAGGGTGGCTGGGCGCTCCCTTAGAGATAGGGTGAGAAGCACAGTCACTCGGGAGGAGCTCGGAGTAGAGCTGCTGCTCCTCCACATTGAGAGGAACCAGTTGAGGTGGCTCGGGCTTCTCTTTCGGATGCCTCCTGGGCGCCTCCCTGGGGAAGTGTTCCAGGCATGTCCCCCCAGAAGGAGGCCCCGGGGAAGACCCAGGACATGCTGGAGGGACTATGTCTCTCGGCTGGCCTGGGAACACCTCGGTGTTCTTCCCGAGGAGCTGGCCGAGGTGTCTGGGGAAAGGGAAGTTTGGGCTTCCATGCTCAGACTGCTGCCTCCGCGACCCGGCCCCGAATAAGCAGAAGAAGATGAGATGAGATGAGACTCAGATTTTTTCTTTATTTTTTTGTAACATGCCATAATAATTTGGCATAAGATATTTATATTTACATTAATTTTTATGGAGTTTGCATGTTCTCCCCGTGTCCACGTGGGTTTCCTCCGGGTGCTCCGGTTTCCCCCACAGTCCAAAGACATGCAGGTTAGGTTAACTGGTGACTCTAAATTGACCGTAGGTGTGAATGTGAGTGTGAATGGTTGTCTGTGTCTATGTGTCAGCCCTGTGATGACCTGGCGACTTGTCCAGGGTGTACCCCGCCTTTCGCCCGTAGTCAGCTGGGATAGGCTCCAGCTTGCCTGCGACCCTGTAGAAGGATGAAGCGGCTAGAGATAATGAGATGAGATGAGATTAATTTTTATACTCATATTGTGCAAGAGAATGCACATTCACCTGTTCAGGAACAAACTAACGTTAATGGCGCTAAAATGCCTGGAGAGAACGCCCCTAGGATTGTCTGCTTTGCTTATACAGACTTCTGCAGTGGGAAAAAATGCACTGCTGTGTGTTCCATATGTAGAAGAACTATCGAGGAGACGACAGGGACAACCTCGAACTTCAATCGTCATTTGGCAAGACTCCACCCAGAGAAGGAAGTGACATGCAATGTTCATTGCTCTGTTGATAGCAGGGCTTGCTTGCTGAGCAATGAACTAGCTAGTGTTAACCCTCTCTTATGTTCATTGCCCTGTTGATAGTGGGCGGGGCTTGCTACTGTAAGCAATGAACAAGTTTTTATCTGTAGCCTGTTAACTAAAATGGGGCAGTCGAGCAGGAACGTTAGTCCAACACAGTAGCAAAGATGCTTTCACATAAAGGCAGCAACAGCCACCGTCAAATGGTGCGGTTAGAGTCTTGTTCTTGGACTCGACTTGAAATTTTCTTTAATGACTTGGACTTGACTCAGACTTGAACACTGGGGACTCAAGACTGGACTTGGACTCGAGCTTTAGTGGCTTGACTACAACACTGATGTACAGTGCAATGCAAAGATCTTAGACACATCCATTCAAAACAATGAAATGAAACTGTTCTGATTAACAAAATAACAACAATATTGAGCAGTAAACAGCAAAACAACCAATTAAAATGAAATCAAACTTGGCATTTGCTGTTAAAGTGAAATAAATTGGCTTGTTGACACTTTGGTGCAGTTTTTCCAAGAAATACAGTACTGTACATCAATCTGAGGCACCCTATTGTTTGTTTGTTTTTTTCATACAAACTTTGTTATAGATTTCTATTTTATGACTTCGACATTATCGAGTCAGTACAAAAACTTCAGAGTTTCAAGTGTTCGTTTTCCAGCACAAAATTAAATGCTACAGGGGAAAAAATGTTCAAGCAGCATATTCCATAAGACAGCACTTTTCAGATTAAAAAAGAAAACATAATGAAGGCTGCTGGGTTTTGGTGCAAAATGAAGAAGCAAGTATGACAGTCAAAGTGTCCAGAAGAACTGGGGCTGGTTCTGGAAGATGCTCAGTAAAACCTACAGCTCATTTCCGCATAAAACTGCACTCATTGTACCTGAGACTACTTTTTTTAAGCAAAGGGTCGTTTCACACCAAATATTGACTTTGTTTCATTTATTATGGCTTACTGATTACTGTTTATAGTATTTTTTTTATGTTGAAACATTTCATTCCAGTTATTTTTGAAGCCATTTTTGGTCGACAGCATTTCTTTACATGTGTCTAAGACTTTTGGACAGGACTGTATATCAGTAGGTTATGGGTGGCATGGCGGTGCAGTGGTTAGTGTTGATGCCTCATTGCAAGAAGGTTCTGGGTTTGATCCCAGTAGCTGATGGGTGCCTTTCTGTGTGGACTTTGCATGTTCTCCCTGTGTCTGTGTGGGTTTCCTCCAGGTGTTCCAGTTTCCCTCAAAGACATGTGGTTCCATTAACTGGCTACTCTAAATTGCCCATAGGTGTGAATGGTTGAGTCAGAGCTGCTCTATGTCCTTAATGTCCACTCTGGGTAACTCGCTTGAGCTCGCTAACAAATCTGCAGTAAACAATCAACTACGGCTAACATACAAGAAGAAGAAGGCTACATCCACACGACAATGGCAATGAGATTTTATTTAAAAAAAATCACGTCCACATGGCCAACGGATCAGTAAAATATCAAGTACATATGGCAACGCAACGCTTGCTGAAAATGATGCAATACACATGCCACACCTCTAGGGGCGCTGTTAGACGGTCCCATTGGAGACACCAGAACAATAGAAGAAGTAGACGCATGCGCATAAACCCCTTCTTCTACCCGGTGTGAAGCACTGTAAGGAACAAACACACAACAAGAAGAAGATGGCTGCGACTACGCGAGGAAATCGTGCCTTCTGTGTGTACAAATTAGTTTTATTAGTGTGCATAGTTTTATATAACTTAATTTTCTTATTGTGTGTGAACATTTTGAAAAGCATTTTTATATAATTTAGATAACTTTTTATATTGTGTGTGAACATTTTGAAAAGCAGTCTTATCCAATAAAAAAAAGAAATTCAAGAAATGGTTCAGTTACTTGTTTATTTAAAAGAAAAGCTGTACACAAAAGTGAATGCAATGCAGTGGTTCATACAAAACAGCGAGAGTGCTGCTTGTTCTAGTCATGTGGTTGTGACGTCATCATAAACAAATCCGTTCTACTCATCCAGACGACTTCGCAACTGCACCGTTGCCAGATTTTTCCACTCTGGAACCCGTTCTCAAAAAATATCCTTGTGGGGCACCCAAAACGCCAGTGTCGTGTGGACGCCAGGCCGAAACGATAAACAATTTTATCAGATTCACCTGAATCCGTTGCCGTGTGGACAGGGCCGAAGATCAGTAGGTTGTTTCAGACTTCTTGGAAAATCTCACACTGCCTTAATGAATATTATGTTTCTTTATTCATCAGAAATGTGATCTATTACATAATACGGTCCTTTATTTCTAATACACATTAAGGCACTATGGATTAATACAGGGTGTTTAAAAAATTTGATAATCTAATAATTTTGCCAATTCTCATTCAATTGACCTCAAATTTTAACAGCATGTGTGGAAACAGGTCAAAATTTTATGTTTAATGTTTTTTTGTTTTTATCTTTTTAGGTATAAAAATGCCATTCACTGGAAAAGAAAAGGCGTTTTGTGTGTTCGAGTACGCTCGAACACAATCAAACAAGACTGTGCAGCGTGCATTTATGAGAGAATTCTCTAAAAATGCACCAACTGCAATGCAGATTTGGACATGGCACAAAAAGTTCAAAGAGGAAGGCTGTCTGTGCAGCAGGGCAAAGGGATCTGGACGACCACCAGCATCGGAAGAGACGGTCAAGCAAGCGGGTTCACAAATATTGAAAATTTGTGAAATCATTCATGGAATCCACATACCTTTGAATTTCTCATGCAAATTTTGAGGAATAGATCTTATGTTGCTCAACATTCAGCTTGTTCAGTTTCATTTGCCTTGACTACACAGTTTCTGAGATATTTACATATCAAATAATTAAAAAATTTTTTGAAACACACTGTATAATCTTGTAAGGCAAAAGATGTTTTTTAAAGGGTGCCAATACTTTTGTATCGTATATGTTATACACAGATGAAGACAGTCAGACAGTAAGTGTTTTTAGTTAGAATTTAATATAAATCTGATAGTTATGAAGCAAAATGGAGCAAGTTGGAGGGTTTTTGGGTTTTTTTTAGACTGGGGTCTGTAGTCATCATCGCACAGGGAGCATAAAATTTAGCTTTATTGAATAATCTCACTTGACATTAATAAAAGCTCATATGCATTCTGCAGAGGAGAAAACCATTTTCTTGGCATTTAAACTTCAATTTATCCCGGTTCACTGTTCTACTGTTCGAGAGAAGAAAGACAGAAAGCCATTTGATCTTTCACAGGGAGAGAATTTTGTTCTGCGTTGCTGATTTAAATCTAAAATTATTAACTTAATGTTAAAAGCACTGCAGGTTTTTTTGTACAGGATTAGAAGGAGGAACTAAATAATATGCTTGCTGGCAGTGAGATTAAGCACAAGAACATGAAAAAGATAAATTGATTTTTTTTTATGAAATCGATGTTTTCAGTGTGCTATCCTAAGGTAAAAGATTTTGACCCTCATCATTGAAAGTGTGAATTTAGCTTTCATTCCAATTCAACTTCAGGTCATTTTAATATCTTTCAGTTATTGTGAGACATATTTACTATGAAAATCAGCATGACTGTATTGGCTATTATAAATGAATCCTTCTTCACAGAAAACAAAGTGAGCACAGGAAGACAGTTATCTGAGGGTTTTGTGTGTGTAGTGAGTACACACGTTACGATTTCATGACCTCTCATTCATATCTTATGGCTTCATTAAGTTGTATGCACAAGTAACTATCAGTTCACTATTTAAATGTGCTGGATCAAGTGCAATTTTACAAGCCACGTTGTTAAGTTAAACCAAATTTACAGTGATTGTAATGATTACAAATCTGGCATGAATCCAACAAACTACCTCGGAGGAGAATGTCAAAATGTAACATGTTTCAAAACGCATAAAACCAAAAATATCTCACTTCCTGTTGAGTATGGCTAACAGAATGTACATTACAATTTTGTTCATCTTGGGGCACCCCATGCATCTACCAAATTTGACACAGATCGGTGAAAGTATATACCGAGCAAAAGTCTCAATGTCATGTGGGGGCGCTATGGAGTCCCCGGACACACCTGGAGCCAAGCCTCTATCGCTGAGTAGCATTGGCCAGGACTGATGTGTGTACCAAATGTCATGAGTTTTCACCCATGGGAACCACCTCAAAAATGGCCAAGTCTTGAAGAAAAAAGAAGTAGAAGAATCCTTAGGAAAACAATAGGGCTTTGCACCTTGGTGCAGCGACCGACTAGTGGCCTAGTGGTAGCGTGTCCGCCTCTCGATCGGGAGATCGGGAGTTCTATTCACGGTCAGGTCATACCAAAGACCATCATAAAAAATGGTACCTACCGCCATCTGGCAAGGCACGCTGCAATACAGATGTGCATGGGGAGTTAAACTCTCATGGTTACCAGAGGACTAGCCCCCCACTGTAACCCTAGCTATGTAATAGGTGAGAGGCCGAGGGTTATGGAAACAGAGATCGGTGCCGCCCGATGCGCCACATACAGGTTGGGCCTGGTTAGTACTTGAGTGGGAGACTGCCTAGGAATACCAGGTACTGTAAGGCATGGGAAGGACTTTGACTTGACTTTGACCTTGGTGCAGCACCTTCTGGTGGACATTGGAGGCCACGCACTTCCGGTGCTCAGGCCCTAAATATACTACACTCATATTAGATGTTCATTTTAATGCTTTCTCATCCCGGATGCTTCTACTCAAAACAAAATCATGCAGAAAGAGTTACTAGTGCACATAACTACATGAACTACATGCAGGTAATTTGCATCATCTCAGTGGTGCACCCAGAAAATTGTCTTAACCCGTCCTATGTGCATAACTCAACTCTGAATACACGTAACTTTCTCCATGTAAATATTGATGCAACTTCATAACAGCTTCCCATAAATAAAAGGTTGGACTAACCTAAAGTCTTGGCGTACTTGAAATTTAAATTTGTATTATTTTAACAAGCTGGCGGCACGGTGGTGTAGTGATTAGCGCTGTCGCCTCACAGCAAGAAGGTCCGGGTTCGAGCCCCGTGGCCGGCGAGGGCCTTTCTGTGTGGAGTTTGCATGTTCTCCCCGTGTCCGCATGGGTTTCCTCCGGGTGCTCTGGTTTCCCCCACAGTCCAAAGACATGCAGGTTAGGTTAACTGGTGACTCTAAATTGACCGTAGGTGTGAATGTGAGTGTGAATGGTTGTCTGTGTCTATGTGTCAGCTCTGTGATGACCTGGCGACTTGTCCAGGGTGTACCCCGCCTTTTGCCCGTAGTCAGCTGGGATAGGCTCCAGCTTGCCTGCGACCCTGTAAAAGGATAAAGCGGCTAGAGATAATGAGATGAGATGAGATTTTAACAAGCAGCTTTACAGAAATCTGTATGTACATTCAGGTCCCGAATGAACAAGCCAAAGGCAATGGTGAAGAGGAAGAGAAAAGAAACTCCTTGAGAGGAACCAGACTCAAAAGGAAACCTGGCTTCTTCTGGGCGACACCAGAAAGCATGATTATGAATCGTTGCAGGGTGAAACTTAGGCTTAAAGAAATGCAGATCTTAATTAGTGTGTCCGCCTCCTGATTGGGAGATTGCGAGTTCTACTTGCGGTCGGGTCATACCAAAGACTATCATAAAAATCATACCTACTGCCGTCTGGCAAGGCACGCTGCAATACAGATGTGAGTGGGGAGCCAAACTCTCATGGTTACCAGAGGACAGTTACCAGAGGACTAGCCCCCCACTGTAACCCTAGCTGTATAGGTGAGAGGCCGAGGGCTACTGAAACCGAGATCGGCACCGCCCAATGCACCTTAAGGGTGTAGTTAGTACTGGGTTGGAAGACTACCTGGAAAGACCAGGTCCTAACATGGAAAGGACTTTGACTTGATATATGGACACTCTATAGTGCTTTACAATTCAAAAAATGCAAACAAACTATAATTATACTTCAAGTCTAAAATCACTACAGAATAAAAATAAATAAATAAATCATTAATTTTCAATAAACAAGTCAGAATCTATGAAGCATAAGATGATTTAAATAAGAAGGTTTTCAATTGTTTCTTGAAATTGTTAATGTTTATAAGGCATAACTTGAGACCTGCGTAGGCTAGCATTCTTCCACCAAATGAACTTCTGGTGATATGACGAACCAGCAAATCATTGTTGCTGTCTGCTCTAGTTCTCTTTCGGGGCCTCTTCGTTATACGTTCTTCAAGGTATGGTGGAGAAAGGCCATTCAGAGACTTGAATATTATGACCAGGACTTTGTAATGGATCTGCTGATGTACAGTATAGGCAACCAGTGGCATTGTTTCATGACAGGTGTGATGTGCTCATATTTTAAGTTTTCATATAAGATTGTCCTTATACTCACATTCCTATGTTGATAAATTTGCAAGCACTTTCACAGCACAGTGGATTTACATTTAGTGATATCCTTGAAACTCAAAAAATTCAAAGCTCAAACAGCTGAAAATGGGGAAAAAAATGCTGACTAACACTCCTTAACATCTTGTGCACTACATTGTTGAGTAATGCAGCTCAGCAACTGCAGTGTGGATGCTACTGTACACACACAATCACTCTTCCTGGTTATATATGGCACCATTTTTTGTCTTAAATTAATGATTAAACTTTCATCCATCCATCAGGCTTGTAGTACTCGAGTCCAACTCATGCCCTAATTTTAAGGACTCGTGACTTGACTTGGACTTGAGCACTGATGACTTGGACTTGGACTCGGACTCGTGCATTAACTGCATTCGGACTCGTAAATTGGAGACGAGGACTCTGATTTTTTCTTTATTTTTGTAGCATGCCATAATAGTTTGGCATAAGATATCTACATTATTTTTATACTAATTTTGTACAAGAGAATGCACATTGACCTGTTCATACGTCATGTTCAGGAACAAACTCACAATAATGGCGCTAAAATGCCTGGAGAGAACGCTCCTAGGATTGTCCGCTTTGCTTATACAGACTTCTCGTGCAGTGGGAAAAAATGCACTGCTATGTATTCCATACGTAGAAGAACTATCGAGGAGACAACGGGGACAACCTCGAACTTCAATCGTCATTTGGCAAGACTCCATCCAGAGAAGGAAGTGACACACTATGTTCATTGCTCTGTTGATAGCAGGGCTTGCTTGGTGAGCGATGAACTAGCTAGTGTTGACCCTCTCTTATGTTCATTGCCCTTTTGATAGTGGGTGCGGCTTGTGTCAGACTCAACTCGGATCAGTAGTGGACTTGACTCGAAATTTTCTTTAATGACTTGGACTTGAACACCGGGGACTCGAGCTTGGACTCGGACTCGAGGTTTTGTGACTCGACTACAACACTGCCATCCATCCCTTATCTATAGCACTTATCCATCAGAGTCACGGGGAAAGCTGAAGCCAATCCCAGCTGATTTCAAGCAAGAGGTGGGCTACACCCTGGACAGGTTGTCATTCTGTTGCAGGGCTACACAGAAATGAACAACCATTCACACTCACGTTCACACCTACAGGTAATTTAATGTAGCTAGTTGACCTGCATGTCTTTGGATTGTTGGAGGAAACCAGCGCACTCTGAGAAAATCCACACAGGCATGAGGAGAACATGCAAACTCCATACAGAAAGACCCCAGCAAAGTTCAAACCCTAAACATCCATCCATTATCTGTAGCCGCTTATCCTGTGCAGGGTCGCAGGCAAGTTGGATCCTATCCCAGCTATGGGTGAGAGGCGGGGTACACCCTGGACAAGTCGCCAGGTTATCGCAGGGCTGACACAGAGACAAACAACCATTCACACTCACATTAAACCCTGAACATTCAAAACTTGTTTGTTTTAAATGCAATGTAAGTATTCTGTTAAAAAAAAGTATTGTTCCTGTAGAACTCATCCCATTCTCTTTTTTGTCCTTTGAGCGGCTTCTTGGAGTGTTTAAGTTGGAATATTCATCCCTCTTGCTTTCTAGCAGCTCTGTTATAACTCTACAGATGTCATACACAGCCTTCAGATTAGGTCTGGAGATAGTCATGGCATAACTTCTTTCTTCTGGTTCTTTTCAAGTTACTTTTCTGTCGTTTTCTTGGGAGATTTATTGTAAAACAGAGGTACGTTCAACCCCATACTTCAACCCAAGTACTATGGGTGAGGTAAACTTTTGCACTCCAACATAGTTCATAACGCTGTTGGGAAACAGGGTTCAGAACTGGGCAGTAGACTTGGCGTCTACTGGATTTTACCAAAAGCATGGTGCCAAGTGTTCTTCTCCACCCTTGGTCTTGAAAGTCAAGTTCTTTGTGCAGGGGTCACAGGCTGGGTCAGGGTCAAGCAGATGACTTACAAAGCCTGAGAAATCCACCACACTAAAGTTCACTGTTCCGCCAAGAGATCAACAGTTGCTTAATAAATCTCAGTCCAACACATTTGCAGGGTCAACACTTTTTTTTAAACAATGGCTGCCAATGGGTTGAGGTTCCACAGGTTTTTAAACAAAGCTTCAACATTGCCTTTGGGTTCAATTTCATCTGGAGATTATGAGGCTCAAAAAATGTGTTTGATGTTTGGTGAAAACGACATGGCTGGCTGCAGAACAGCAGCTTCTTATCAAATCGTACATTAGTTTTTTTTATGGAACATTTATGTTTTGTTTTTGTTTTAGGTTTTTTTTTTAACAGAATGCTGTCCGTCAGCATTCTGTTTTCATGTCGCAGGTCATGAGGGTGAAAGGGTAGTGGGTCATCAGAGCTTACTCGCATTAGGGTATCGGTGCTGTCATTGAGACAATACGAGATACCAATCCATCATTAAAAGTGTCTGAAAGCAAAATTCGCATCACATCTGTCCTGTCTGAGTAATGGTTTAAATATATACAGATATGCACATACATACACAAAGAAATATTTTCTCAACCAGAGAAAGAGAGAGAGAGAGAGACTGAAGTAAGTGGGCTGAGCCAAAAAAATTATAAGGTCAGCTCATGTAGATTCACAGCAGCATGAACTAGTTTCTATAGATAGCCATATGATGAAGGGTTATACGGTTCAAAAGCAACATGCTCATAGTATGATGTTCTGGTTCTTTAAGAAGCTTTTGTCTATTTTAAGAAATCCATTTTCTTAATATAAGCTACAAAGCCCATCCCCTAAACTCTAAATTATAGGGAATTATCTTGGATAAAGAGATTGTAAGACATTTTAACTAAAGCACACCAAACTGTTCTAGCTATTAAGCAGATACATAAGTGTTTAGTATAAATCCAGAAAAAAAAAATCAGTAATCCTTTTTGTTCCAAGTGGGTTTTACAGAAACAGAGGCATGCTGTTGTGCATGGCCGTGCTAAATGAGCGCCGTTCATTGAACACGCTCATATTTTGGTGAATGGTGAACTAGTGTTGTACACCTAGATCAAGTCATGACCAAGTCCAAAGTGTATCGAGACCAAGACAAGACCAAGACATTGAGGGGTTGAGATCAAGTCAAGGCCAAGATCAAGGCAAGGTGAGACCGAGTCAAGACCAGGACCAGAACCAGACCAGTGTGTGTGAATTGGTGGGGGAGGGGTGATGGCCATTAACAGGAAGAAAAATTTCAAATTAGGGATGAGTCACGTTATTGGTCGCATCTGAAACATGAAATTTTACATCCAATTAGAGTAACGATGTTAACAAATGAATCAGGCAATGCACAGGCAGTTTAATGAAATCCTCCCTGCAGTTGTGGTCTTGACTGGTCTTGAAATAAAATCCCAAGTCCTCTATGTCTGAGACTGAGCCAAGACCGACTAAAAATGTGGTCGATTCTGAGAAGAGACCGAGACCTTCAAAAAGTAGTATTGAGACAAAGACCGGTCTCAAGTACTACAACACTATGGTGAACTGAACAAATCAGTTTGCAGCTCATGAATGTGAATGTGAATGTAGTTCACTCTGGTAAGAGTGAATGATGCTCACTCACCACAAGTAGGAATAAAAGGCAAATATTGAACTTTAATATTGTGATATAAAATACAGTATGTTACACTCTCATGAAATAAAGTACATTATTGTACCTGTAGGGGTACTGCAGCTTGTCACTGAGGCAATACCCTCTAAGGCATTAATTTCTACCCTTTATATACCACTGAGGAACATATATGTACCTTTTTGGCCCTAAGAAGGTACATATAGTTACCTTGAAGTCCAATAATGAGCCCTAAGGGGTATATTACTATAGACTGTACCTTGGGGTATAGAAATGGACTCCTATTGTACCCCTGTTTCTAACAGTGTATGATGTCTCAGGATTGCGCCTTGGAAAATTATTACATTACCATCTCGAATTTCTTACGCATTCCCCCAGTGTTGTCTTACAGCAATGCACTCCAATGCTCTCTTGGTAACAGTACTGGTATGTTTATATCAATAAAGACCAGCCCACTGAAATTTGATATTTTATTTGCTGATGAAATATTTTCACTTTAGATTCAGAGCAACTCATTAAAAATTTGGAAGAAATAAACATGAACTAGGCGGCACGGTGGTGTAGTGGTTAGCACTGTCGCCTCACAGCAAGAAAGTCCTGGGTTCGAGCCCAGTGGCCAGCAAGGACCTTTCTGTGTGGAGTTTGCATGCTCTGCGTGGGTTTGCTCTGGCTTCCCCCAAAGACATGCAGGTTAGGTTAATTGGTGGCTCTAAATTGACCATAGGTGTGAATGGTTGTTTGTCTCTGTGTCAGTCCTGCGATGACCTGGCGACTTGTCCAGGGTGTACCCCGTCTCTCACCCATAGCTTGCTGGGATAGGCTCCAGCTTGCCTGCGACCCTGTAGAACAGGATAAGCGGCTACAGATCATGGATGGATGGATAGTTCATTTTTGGGATTGTGAACAGAGTCCAAAATTCAAAATTGTAGTTGTAAACTATGATCGTAAACTAGTTCATTTTAATCTGTGTGAACTGAACTTTGAAATAGTTCTTGTTAAGTGTGAACTTTCATAACACTGGATGCTGCTTTGTTGCCTCGCTGCCGTAATAGACCGGTGTCTCATAAGGCAAGACTTTCAACTCAAGTCACTTTCTAAGAACATTTATTTTGAATGACTTTTTAGCATCGCATTTATGTTAACGTGTGACATCAGCATGGCATACAGTATAACTAACATTATTCTATCCACATTCACTGGATATGAGCAATTGTGTGCTCTGATTGGCTACTCTACTACTAGACTAACAGCTCATATTCTTGGGTTTAAGTCACGTGACTTTTCTTAGCGATTTCACTTCCGGTAAAATTGCTGGTGGTCGAGCAAACCAAAATGGCTGCCGTAGTGCAAAACAACTAGCGATAACTTATCAGAGTACGCTTGTAATCTAGAAGCCACTGCTGACTTTAGACATATTCATAAGATTGCTATGTGCAATGGAATCGACCCCTACAGTCTGGGAAAGAAGGATTTGTTATACGATCTCAAAAACGACCCTTCAGTCGAGTTCCCCGACATCTCGAACTATCTGGTGTTGCAGACGTCCTTCTACACCGCAAAACAGATGAAAGCGTGGAAGAGTATGGAGGCTTACAACTTTTTTGTACGTGGCTGGGTAAAGGACCTCGCTATCAAGTCGCTGCCGAATGAATCCTGTATTGTTTTTGCCCGTGGAAGGATGTTTTTTTAAGCTTTTCATTCGCGTCTTTACAACGAAGCGCTGCAAGTTGAAGTGTAAACAAACAACAGTTCGCCTGATTCTCACTTGTGTTGGCTCTTATCTCTCAGCTAAATCATTCACAAAGATCATCAGAAACCCCTTTAAAGACCTGGATCTTAGTTAAACAAGACGGAGAAGTGATCACGGCGCATTGTAACTGTACGGCTGGGGAAGAATTTTTTCATGACCTTCATGCATATGGACTTTGTGAGGAGTAAACAAAGAAACAGCTGGGGACTTTAGCGCTTTGTGACTAAAAAAATTACTGTAAAATAACGACACATAGCAAGTAAAGTACTTGGAAAACACTAAGGACATAGTTGAGAGGGAAAAACAAACCTTTCACCAAGTGATCACTGCAAACTCGAGCACGCTTCGACTCGGCTCCCTTTGATTTCAGTGAAAGGTTCAAAAGCCACCTTTCTCGACGTCCTTTTGTGAAATCCTGTGTTCGTTCACCCTTTTTATTAGTTCATGGGGAACCCTGAAGAAACTTTTATCAGTTTCACGGTTTGATCGATTCGAACAACCTAAAACAACACAAGCGTAAGGCATTTTTCATGCGAGCAATGCACCTTCTCCATACAAACGCTTTGTCAGCTGAGCTTTGGTAGACCACCAGCTAAAGTTTTGAATAACTAATGAGGCGGATGTGACGTCACGTGAAACACCGTGAGTAGAGAAAAACAAAATGGTGGAGCGTGCTGCTGAACCAACCGAGGATGAAATAAAAACTCTACTTGAAAACAAAACCCCCAAAAATACAAAACAACAAAAGAAGCAACAAAATATGGAATGAAGGTATTTGATGGTAAGAACGTATTTTTTAAAATTGTTTTTCAAGAATTATTATTATTATTATTGCATTTTTCACAAATTGCTCCTGTCATTTCGCCGGTTTGTTTAAATTCTAAGCAGAAATGATTTTGTAGGAGGTTTTGTATAAAGTTTTTATTTATCGAATTTGCAAAAAATAAAAATGCTCTGCTTCTCAAAATCCAGTGAATGTGGATAGAATAAAACAGTTACTTCACTCAATCTCATCGTATATGGCTTATAGCCGACTGTATGATTTGATTTCATGGAATAACTGTCTAATGTTAGCTAGTTGGGTAACAGATGCCTCACAAATCTCTCATCTCATCTCATTATCTGTAGCCGCTTTATCCTGTTCTACAGGGTCGCAGGCAAGCTGGAGCCTATCCCAGCTGACTATGGGCGAAAGGCGGGGTACACCCTGGACAAGTCGCCAGATCATCACAGGGCTGACACATAGACACAGACAACCATTCACACTCACATTCACACCTACGGTCAATTTAGAGTCGCCAGTTAACCTAACCTGCATGTCTTTGGACTGTGGGGGAAACCGGAGCACCCGGAGGAAACCCACGCGGACACGGGGAGAACATGCAAACTCCGCACAGAAAGGCCCTCGCCGGCCCTGGGGCTCGAACCCAGGACCTTCTTGCTGTGAGGCGACAGCGCTAACCACTACACCACCGTGCCGCCCCGCCTCACAAATCATATCAAACAAATTTATTGGGTTACAGTTACTGGGTTCTAAGATAATACAATGTTTATTTCTTGGTAACTTTTCAAAAACCTAACTGAAAACGCCCCAAAACATACATTTCTAGACAAATTCACTTTTCGATTAATTTCATGATGTTTTTTTAAATCTTATCCATTGCTTGACGGAGTTGCTGTACAGATTTAAAGGTATTTGGCAACATTGAGGATTCATCAATGATGCCTTCAAAAAAGAACCTTCTGAGGGCAGTTTGAAGGCATCTCATAAAACAGGAAATGAGAATTCAGTCAGTTTTGAATGGTCCTTGATACCTCGTGGTCATGTTCGGCATCCTACTGAGATAGCATTTTCCTCTGATTTGAACGGACCCATTGTTTGAGTTTTGAATAAAATCTTGAGTATTCTCCATGTCAGATTATATGATGAAGATTCTCTAAAGATAGAAGTGTTATTAAAGAAAATGACTTTGTTCTGCTTACATTATTAATCAGCATGATTGGTGCTCATGCACAAAATGCTCATGGTGTCGCATCATCCAAAACATTCTTCAGTCTCACTTTGAAGTAAGATGGATATTTCTCTTGCTGTATTCAACTATAACTCGTAACCTCTAACTAGGATTTAATAATAATAATAATAATAATAATAATAATGGGCGGCATGGTGGTGGTGTGGTGGTGTAGTGGTGGTTTTTATACAAACTACATCCAGGACATTGAGTAACAGATTTTCCAATATCCTCAATTGTTTTGATAAATTTGGGGACTTTTTGTTTGTGAATGTGTCTACATAATAAAAAGAAAATCACACGCTGGCTTGAAGGTATGAAATTAATTTTTTTGTGTTGAAAAACTCGCATTTTTCATCCGAAATACATCGTGGGGGCGGCACGGTGGTGTAGTGGTTAGCGCTGTCGCCTCACAGCAAGAAGGTCCAGGTTCGAGCCCCGTGGCCGGCGAGGGCCTTTCTGTGTGGAGTTTGCATGTTCTCCCCGTGTCCGCGTAGGTTTCCTCCGGGTGCTCCGGTTTCCCCCACAGTCCAAAGACATGCAGGTTAGGTTAACTGGTGACTCTAAATTGACCGTAGGTGTGAATGTGAGTGTGAATGGTTGTCTGTGTCTATGTGTCAGCCCTGTGATGACCTGGCGACTTGTCCAGGGTGTACCCCGCCTTTCGCCCGTAGTCAGCTGGGATAGGCTCCAGCTTGCCTGCGACCCTGTAGAACAGGATAAAGCGGCTACAGATAATGAGATGAATAATAATAATAATAATAAAGAAAAAACCCAGAACCTGGAATTACTCCTCAGAATGCTGTAAAGGTCTCCTTGTGTTCAGCACATGACTTCATATCAACATGGCTGCTCAGAGCATCAACAGGAAACAAAATAGCACTTCTTTACTTTTTTCCTGATATTAATCAGCATTCAGACATATGTATTAGCTTGCTGTTTTGAGGAGGCGCCCAAGGTTTGTCCCACTTTGACTTGAGTTAATTCAAATGCAGCATCTGTCCATTAGCATACTTTGTTTACATTTGTGCCTCACCACTAACGTCAGTTTTGCGTCATCCTAAGTCGCGCTTTGTAGCATGAGTAATCACTCGCTGAGATTTTAATGAAGAGTTTTTAATACTGCCAGAGGTGTCCTAGCACTAAGGCCACTGATCCCAACTCACAACCAAATAATTATTTAATGAGGTACTTTTTTTTTGTCTGTGGCAGTAAAATCAGGTCCAAAATCTTACACTTAAATTTCTGATTTAAATCATAAGTTTATGAAATTAAATTAAATAAATATTTAAATAAAAGTCGTACTGTTTGGACTGAATGATGGTAGACTTTCAGAACTGTTTAAATAGTATGCATTTTGTTATATGCTATATTATTATATTATATTTTAAATAATATTGCCTGGCTTTGTTTCATGGTCTATCAGATATATTCCATTCAGCAAGCATGATATTAAACAAGTCGAAGACGAGTAGCTAAATGGAATATATCTGATATACCCTGAAAAAAAGCCAGCCAATATCATCATTATTATTATTATTATTATTATTATTATTATTATACATTCCTTTTGGGTGTTCGACGCATCTTTCTCTTTCAAAATTCTCCCAAAATCTTCCGTATTTAACAAAGCAAGCCTGGCAGCCATGTTTGTTTACAAATTGTCACAGTCGCTCACTAGCACGGAAGTTTTACATCTCTGACGTGTGACGTCATGTTGTCTTGACAACCATCCATGCAATATCGTAAACCATATTCAACACTCATTCTCCATTGGGTAGAGTGATGTAATACACGTAGGATAAGCGATATGCTAACAATATTGCATGCTATCAAACCAAATGAATGAAACCCGCTAGAAGGGAATAGAACATGTTTTTATTCCATTGAAAAAGTGTCCTGTATGGATAATAATTTATTATATTATATTACGCAGACACAAGTGTGTTACTGGGAAATACGCCACTCATATTTTTCATCTGAGCGCCATCCGGGACATGGAGAACCAAAACCATGACATAAATCTCTGTCAGTCGTGATGAAATTGATGAATTGTTATGATAAATTTGGGGACTTTTTGTTTGTGAATGTGTCGATATAGTAAAAAGAAAATCACACGTCGGCTTGAAGATATGAAGTTTAGCATCTTGTGTTGAAAAACTTGCATTTTCCCAATATTTCACTTTGATGACATCACTCCCAGTGTTTTCCTGCTGTCTAGACACATGTCAAAATGGTGAACCGGTTCAAAATTAAAATTATTTTGATTAACTTGAGGTTTGTTTTTGGGTTTTTTTGTTCGTTTGTTTGTTTTTTGTGGATGTGTCCATATAATATAAAGAACATCACGGGGGTGTCATGGCTCAGGTGGATGAGGCACCATGCCGGGGACCCGGGTTCGATTCTGGCCTGGGGTCGTTTCCCGATCCCTCCACGTCTCTCTCTCCCACTCGTTTCCTGTCTCTACACTGTCCTATCCAATAATTAAAAAAAAAGGTGAAAAAAAGCCCCAAAAAAATCTTTAAAAAAAAGCATTACACAGTGGTGTGAAGATATGAATTTTCACTCATTCACTTCACTCAATCATGATCTATACATTCACCACTCGAAGATAAACTTCATATCTTTGCACAACCGTGTAATATCATATATATGTGTGTGTGTGTGTGTGTGTGTGTGTGTGTGTGTGTATTGCATATGGATGAGTCTATTATAATGAAATGAACCTTTTCTGAACCAATATGTCCTTTTTTATGTGAAATAACTTGCTGGTCCTTTTCCAGTTTATTTATCCACTTTATTTTATAATGCGTCAAATTGAAGTAATAATCAGTGTATAGTTCTATACACCCCTTTCCAAATACTGTAAAATAATTGCAGTTGATTTCACTCACTGCCTCATTTTCTCCTTAAAACACAGAACTAAGTTTTCCAACAATATTTATCTTGGTGGGCGGCACGGTGGTGTAGTGGTTAGCGCTGTCACCTCACAGCAAGAAGGTCCTGGGTTCGAGCCCCGGGGCCGGCGAGGACCTTTCTGTGTGGAGTTTGCATGTTCTCCCCGTGTCCGCGTGGGTTTCCTCGGGGTGCTCCGGTTTCCCCCACAGTCCAAAGACATGCAGGTTAGGTTAACTGGTGACTCTAAATTGAGCATAGGTGTGAATGTGAGTGTGAATGGTTGTCTGTGTCTATGTGTCAGCCCTGTGATGACCTGGCGACTTGTCCAGGGTGTACCCCGCCTTTCGCCCGTAGTCAGCTGGGATAGGCTCCAGCTCGCCTGCGACCCTGTAGAAGGATAAAGCGGCTAGAGATAATGAGATGAGATGAGATCTATCTTGATACTCAGTTAAAACAATTACCCAGCACTTTAGAGTTTGTCCCACACTCTAACATGGTTAATAATTTAGAGCATCGTAAAAGGAAGAACCACAGAACATTACTGTAATGATGATTTG
The DNA here is from genome assembly GCF_027579695.1 of Neoarius graeffei. NCBI lineage: Eukaryota > Metazoa > Chordata > Actinopteri > Siluriformes > Ariidae > Neoarius > Neoarius graeffei. The sequence goes on along the minus strand of NC_083595.1, from coordinate 47,445,454 downwards.
AGATGATTTGCTCTGAGTTTGCATATTTGTAAGCATCTTCCCAAGAGCCAGCTTTGTGATAAATCAATATTTATCCAAGTTCAGCCTATAAACTGTGCATGCTCCAAAGAACTGATGTAACCTATTTTTAGTCAAGGCTCTTGCTGTGAGCTATTAGTCCACACTGTGGTCCTCACTAGGCTAATATAGAATAAACATGTTTTTTATGTTGTATTATTGATGCTGCACTACTGCATAGCAGCTCCCCCTGACCCTCATTACGCACGCTTTTTAAAGAACACGCCTGGTTGCTATGGACACCGCTCTTACGTTAAGAAGCGCGCGCCCTTCTTCTGTTTTCAAAGTTTAGAATTCAGGTCACGCGCGACACCCGCTGATTGTAATTTTCATTTTCTTCACAGGCTCTTTAAGCCCGTTTGCCAGCACTTATTTGCCGTTTTCTCCCGGCCAAACACACTGTGACAGGACAGCTATGGTGCAATTAATCACGGTGAAAGAAACCAGGCTTCATCATCATCATCATCATCATCTTCTTCTTCTTCTTCTCAACTCCATAACCAATCACACCTTGCTCTCTAAACTAGCTAATTCAGTGCAAAATACAGTTTGAGGGTTTTATTAAGCTGGAAAGATTTAAATGGGAGGAAAAACATCTCCATTCTGCTCCAGTCTGAAGGAGGACAGTCTCCTCAGTGTTTACAGTTAATTACTCACACTTAGCAAGGCTTAGCAAGAATTCCATCTGGGTGGTCCGAGTGTTCGAGTTGCCCCTCACTACTACCGAAACCATACCCAAAGACAGTAATTGCATTTGTTATTAGTTTAACCCATCACTATTATGCAAATGTTTAATCCATGCATAAAAAAATAAAAATCTCGAAAGCTTTTTTGATTTGCTTCCTGGAATCATCTGAGATACACCTTTCAAATAAAGTGAATGTACTTATTAGGAACACCCATACATCTGCTCGTTTGTGCAGTTATTCAATCAGTGACAATCATGTGGCATCCGTGCCAGGCTTGTAGTACTCGAGTCCATGACTCGGACTCGAGTCTGACCCGTGCCCTAATTTTAAGGACTCATGACTTGACTTGGACGGCAGCATGGTGGTGTAGTAGTTAGTACTGTTGCCTCACAGCAAGTAGGTTCTGGGTTCGAGCCCAGCGGCCGGCGAGGGCCTTTCTGTGTGGAGTTTGCATGTTCTCCCTGTGTCTGCGTGGGTTTCCTCCGGGTGCTCCGGTTTCCCCCACAGTCCAAAGACATTAGGGCTAATTTAGGTTAATTGGCGGCTCTAACTTGACCGTAGGTGTGAATGGTTGTTTGTCTCTGTGTCAGCCCTGCGATAACCTGGCAACTTGTCCAGGGTGTACCCAGCCTCTCGCCCATAGTCAGATGAGATAGTTTCCAGCTTGCCTGCGACCCTGTAGAACAGGATAAGTGACTATGGATGGATGGACTTGACTTGGACTTGAGCACTGATGACTCGGACTCATGCATTAACTGCATTCGGACTCATAAATTGGAGACGAAGACTCAGATTTTTTCTTCATTTTTTGTAACATGCCATAGTAATTTGTCATTATATCTACATCAATTTTTGTATGACTTTCGTGCAACTTCGTCACACTTATGCTCCTTGGCGTGTGCATCAGATAGACTCTCGGGCGCGCTCCGGACAGCATGCATGTGTGAGTAAACGGTTTCACATAAAGGCAGCAACAGCCACCATCAAATGGTATGGTTGGAGTCTTGTTCTCAGACTCAACTCAAATCAATAGTGGACTCAACTCAGACTCGACTCTAAATTTTCTTTAATGACTTGGACTTGACTCGGACTTGAACACTGGTGACTCGACACTGGACTCGGACTCAAGGTTTAGTGACTCGACTACAACACTGATCCGTGCAGTGAATCAAATCACACAGATATACAGGACAAGAGCTTCAGTAAAGTTTCCATCAAGCATCACAATACAAGAAAAAGTAATCACAGTGATCACAGATGGGCTAGTTTGAGTATTTCAGAAATCTTTTGCAAACAGGAAAGCTATAGTAACTGAAATAACTACTCTTTGCAACCATGGTGAGCAGAAAAGCATTTCAGAATGCACAACACTTCAAACCGTGAGGAGAATGGCTTACAACATCAGCTTCCACTCTTGTCATTTTAACACCTTGGTGTGAGAGTCAAGAAACTACAGACTGAACCTTTTTAATGTAAATTGTGTGACTTGTTGCTACTTTTGCAATATTATTTTATAACATTAGCCCTTATAGATGTCCTACAAATACAACCCCAATTCTAAAAAAGGCTGGGACACTGTGTAAAACATAAATAAATATAGAATGTGAAGATTTCTAAATCATGGAAACCATATATTTCATTGAAAATAGTACAAGGACAACATATCAAATGTTGAAACTGAGAAATTTTATTGTTTTTTGAAAAAAATATATGCTCATTTTGAATTTGATGTCAGCAACACGTTTCAGAAAAGTTGGGACAGGGGCAACAAAAGACTGAAAAAGTTATGTAATTCTAAAAAAAAAGCTAATTTGGTTAATTGGCAATAGGTCAGTAACATGATTGGGTATAAAAAGACCCTCTCAGAGAGGCGGAGTCTCTCAGAAATAAAGAGAAGGAGGGGTTCACCGCTGTGTGAAAGACTGCATGGGCAAACAGTGCAACAATTTAAAAATAACATTCCTCAATGCAAAATTGCTACTAATTTGGGGATCACATCATCTATGGTTGATTAATATAATTAAAAGATTCAGAGAATCTGGAGAAATCTCTGTATGCAAGAGACAAGGCTGAAAACTGACATTGGATGCCTGTGATCTTCAGGCCCTCAGGAGACACTGCATTAAAAGCAGACACGTGTCTGTAGTGGAAATCACTGTATGGGCTCAGGAACACTTCAGAAAACCATTGTCTGTGAAAAGAGTTCATTACTGCATCCACAAATGCAAGTTAAAACCAAATATAAACAATATCCAGAAACACCGCTGCCTCCTCTGGGCCTGAGCTCTTTTACGAATGGACTGAGGCGAAGTGGAAAACTGTCCCGAGGTCTGACGAATCAAAAGTAGAAATACTTAGAAATCATGGACACCACGTCCTCCAGACTAAAGAGGAGAGAGACCATCCGGCTTGTTATCAGTGCACAGTTCAAAAGCCAGCATCTGTGATGGTATGAGGGGGCATTAGTGCACATGACATGGGTAGCTTTGTACATCTGGGAAGGCATCATTAATGCTGAATGATATATACACGTTTCAGAGCAATATGCTGCCATCCAGACTAAATCTTTTTCAGGGAAGGCCTTCCTTCTTTCAGCAAGACAATACCAAATTGCTTTCTGCACATATTAAAACTGCATGGCTCCGTAGTAAAAGAGTCCAGGTGCTAAACTGGCCTGCCTGCAGTCCAGACCTGTCTCCCATTTAAAACATTTGGCGCATTATGAAGTGCAAAATACAACAAAGGAGACCCCGAACTGTTGAGCAACTGAAATTGTATATCAGGCAAGAATGGGACAACATTTCTCTTTCAAAACTACAGCAATTGGTCTCCTCAGTTCCCAAACATTTACAGAGTGTTGCTAAAAGTAGAAGTGATGCAACACAGTGGTAAACACGCCCCTGTCCCAACTTTTTTGAAACGTGTTGCTGACATCAAATTCAAAATGAGCATATATATATTTTTAAAAAACAATAACATTTCTTAGTTTCAACGTTTGATATATTGTCTTTGTGCTATTTTCAATCAAATATAGCATTTCCCTGATTTGCAACTTTTTGCCTTCTTTTTTTATTTCCAGTTTACACAGCATCCCAGCTTTTTTGGAATTGGGGTTGTAGACAAATGAGAGACTCTGCTAATAAATAAAGATGCTATAAAGAACTTTCAAAGATGTCAGGTATTTATTCTCTTAAAATGTATCTTTGAGTGCTACAAATCTCCTGATAGTTAGTTAAGGAAACCACAACATTATCTGGATAAATCATGGCTTGTATTTATATCTGTTTAAAATATTGAATGGTGTTAATGTTATACACTTCCTTCTTTTTGTTCTTAAATGTTGTATATTCATTGCAGTGTGTGTATGTGTGTGTGTGTATGTGTGTGTGTGTATGTGTGTGTGTGTATATATATATATATATATATATATATATATATATATATATATATATATATATATACACAGTGGAATGCAAAAGTTTGGGCACCCTTGCTGAAAATGTCTGTTACTGTGAATAGTTAAGTGAGCAGAAGATGAACTGATCACCAAAAGGCATAAAGGTAAAGACGACACTTTTTTTTTAATATTTTCCACAAGATTACATTTTTATTTCCATCATTTACAGGTGTAAAATAATAATAATAAAAAAAAGGAAAACGACCTGAAGCAAAAGTTTGGGCACCCTGCATGGTTAGTACCTAGTAACACCCCCTTTGGCAAGTATCTCAGCTTGTAAACACTTTTTGTAGCCAGCTAATAATCTTTCAGTTCTGACTTGGGGGATTTTCGCACATTCATCCTTGCAAAAGGCTTCCAGTTCTACAAGCTTCTTGGGCTGTCTTGTATGCACTGCTCTTTTGAGATCTATCCACAGATTTTCAATGATGTTTAGGTCAGGGGACTGTGAGGGCCCGGGCAAAACCTTCAGCTTGGGCCTCTTGAGGTATTCCATTGTAGATTTTGAGGTGTGTTTTGGATCATCGTCTTATTGTAGGACCCGTCCTCTTTTTAACTTCAACTTTTTTACAGTTGGTGTGATGTTTGCTTCCAGAATTTGCTGGTATTTATTTGAATCCATGCTTCCCTCGACCAATGAAATGTGCCCTGTGCCACTGGCTGCAACACAACCCTAAAGCATGATCAATCCACACCCATGCTTCAGAGTCGGAGAGGTGTTCTTTTCCTGGAACTTGGCACCCTTTTTTCTCCAAACGTACCTTTGCACACTGTGGCCAAAAAGTTCTATTTTGATTTCATCAGTCCACAGGACTTGTTTCCAAAATGCATCAGGCTTATTTAGATGTTCATTTGCAAACTTCAGACGCTGAATTTTGTGGCTAGGATGCAGGAAAGGTTTTCTTCTGATGACTCTCCCATGAAGGTCATATTTGTTCAGGTGTCGCTGCATAGTAGAACAGTGCACCACCACTCCGGGGTCTGCTAAATCTTTCTGAAGGTCTTTTGCAGGCAAACAGGTTTTTATTTGCCTTTCTAGCAATCCAAGGAGCAGTTCTTTCAGAAAATGTTCTTCATCTTCCAGACCTCACCTTGATCTCCACTGTTTCTGTTAACTGCCATTGCTTAATAACATTACAATCTGAGGAAACGGCTACCTGAAAACACTTTGCTGGGTTCTTTTAGCCTTCTCCTGCTTTGTGAGCATCAATTATTTTATTATTCAGAATGCGAGGGAGTTGCTTAGAGGAGCCCATGGCTGTTGATTTTAGGGACAAGTTTGAGGAGTCAGAGAATTTATACAGCTTTGAAATCTGCATCATCTGATCTTTCCTAACGAAGAATTTGAACAAGCCACAGCTCAATAAGCTAATTAAGGTCTGGAACCTTGGTAAAAGTTACCTGAGAACTCAAATGTATTAGAGTGCCCAAACTTCCGCATGGTGTTCCTTTTCTTTTTTCACTCTCCAATTGTACAAAACAAAAATAATACACAAATCTTGCATAAAACACTGAAAAGAAATGTCTCATCTTTACCTTTATGCCTTTTGGTGATCAGTTCATCTTCTGCTCACTTAACTATTCACAGTAACAGACATTTTCAGCAAGGGTGCCCAAACTTTTGCATGCCACTGTAATTTATATATATATATATATATATATATATATATATATATATATATATATATATATATATTGCATTTCTGATTCATATAATAATGATAATGAGGGAAACTTTATCATAGAGAAATCATCACCATCATTCTGTCCTGAACATGACATTTGTGAGTGAAACAAGATTTTTTTTGTGTGTGTCAGAAATTATGCTCATCTTTGGGTTTTCCATCGGAATTTTTTGAATTGCAAATAACTGGGTATATGTGCCTGAGCGTGGAGTCAAAATGAAGATGATTCTGCATGTACATGGTGATATTTAGAGATGGGTAAATCTCCTGAATTTTAGTGGCCAGTAATGGAAAAAACACACACCTTATTTTTAATACTTGAAATACTTTGATACTAAGAAATTGGAAAGCCATCGCCTAATGGTTAGACAAGCAGCTTTGGGATCAAAAGGTTGCTGGTTTGATTCCTTGGACCAGCAGGACTGCCTGAAGTGCCCGTTAGCAAGGCACCTAACCCCCTACTGCTCCCCAGGCTGCTCTGGGTATGTTGTAATGCAATGCAAAATTGTGCATAAAATGAATAACAACATGAACTAAAGGGAGTCAAACTCACTTTAACACCAGGAGTGTGAATGTTCTGAAGGTAGGTAGGCTCAGATAAAAACAACAACTCGAACAAAAACAATTGTTAGAGTGATTCACTTTTTCACATATTTGCTTTTCAAATATGGAAAATATAACAAAAGACTGAAAACGAATTCTCTGGTATGAATATACAAGTCCTTAGTCTCTCATTTCTCTTGTTGCACTCAATCACCTTTTCTTTCTTTCAGGATAATTGTAGGTCTCTAAACTTGCCGATGCATTTCGGTATTTGAAGTCAATTGTTGAATCACACTAAAGGTCAACACCTGACACTTTGAAGACAGAAAACACAGCAGAAAAGTGTCCATCTTAACTGGAGTTTCAGCCAGGTTCGACATGAGCCCATGTGCAGTGTACGTTTACATCTTAGGAAGTGAAAATTCAACTATCTTGAATATAGTCTTGAGTAGTTTATCTGGTAAGATTACTAAACCTAATCCTAGACATGTTTCCAAATTACATCTGCCAGCTGTATTGGAGGAGGTTATATTTTCTTGTTTGTTTGTTTGTTTGTTCCCAACATAACTCAAAAAGTAGTGAACAGATTTTGGTGAAATTTTGAAGAAAGGTGGGTCATGGGCGAATGAACAATTGATTAGATTTTGATGTGAATCCGGATATGTACGTGGATCCATTTTTTTTCCCCCCAATGCAACTCAAAAAGTAGTGAACGGATTTGGATGAAATTTGGTGGACAGCTTCAGTATTATTCTAGATTCAAGTGATTTGATTTTGATGTTGATAATATATGGCTTGGTGAAGTTATGCACTCTAGCAATTTCCCTTCTAGTTTCAATCTTGAAATAGTCTTGTTCTACAGTGAAAAAGGGATTATTCTATCCACATTCACTGGATATGAGCAATTGCGTGCACTGATTGGCTACTCTCTACTAGGCTATCAGATCATATACCATGAGTAGAGAAAAACAAAATGGCAGAGTGCGTTGCTGAACCAACCGAGGACGGAATAAAAACTCTACTCGAAAACAAAAACCCAAAAAATACAAAAAAAGCAAAAGATGGAATAAAAGTATTTAATGGTAAGAACTTTTTTTTAACTTTTCAAGAATTATTATTATTATGGCATTTTACACAAATTGCTCCTGTCCCTTCACCAGTTTGTTTACACTCTAAGCGGAAATGATTTTGTCAGACATTTTATATAAAGTTTTAATTTATCGAATTTGCAAAAAATAAAAATAAAAATGCTCTGTTTCTCAAAATCCAGTGAATGTAGATAGAATAAAAGTTATTCCACTCAATCTCATCGTACATGGCTTATCATACTCAGTGCTACGCACCTCATTGGCTATAGTACGACTCGATTTTGTGGAATAACTGTTAAATATATGGTGGGTCAGATTTGAGAATACAGTAAATGACATAGAGATTACATAAAAATATTTCCCATCAAGTTTCTTCTCAAAACATGATTTCATTGTTTCTACTAAATTTAATCAAAACAAGCTTTTAATTATGAGATTGAATTATGGAAAGTGAGCATGAGCAATTTGTGTAGTATTAGCGTAAACCAATTACATTATGAAATCTCATAAGGATCTCGGCACTTGATGGGAACTATAACTGTAGTGTTAAATTAACGTGATTGAAACGTGAGGGAGAGTAGCGCACTGGTAATGTGGCTGTTACAAAGTGCCAGTGAGCCTTTTTTTTTTTTTTTCCTGAGTTTAGGTGAGAGGGCAGAGTGTGATTTTACTCAGGGCTTTAAAAATACATGATGAAATCATGTTGGATGGACGAAAACAAATTATGTTCATGTTCATAACGGTTCAATCACTTGGAAGTGATGTCTGCATTTTAATTAAAGGAAGACTGCCTTTCGATTTAATAAAATCGACAAAATTTAGTTTTTTTCTGAAATGTTGTCATCATGATGTATGTTTATTTCTGTAATATCTCACAAAATATCAGGCAGTTCTGTGACTGGGAACATACCTAATTTGAGAGGATTCCGTAGCAAATAATGTGCATGAGATCGCCCGGTTCGTGCAGTCAAGCAAATGGAGGAAGTCCATGTGCGCATGTGTAATGGCCCTTTTCCACTACCCTTTTTCAGCTCACTTCAGCTCGCTTCAGCTCGCTTCAGCTCACTTCAGCCCGACACGGCTCGCGTTTCGACTACCAAAAAACAGCATGACTCAGCTCGCTTCAGCCCTGCTTAGCCCCTAAAACTCGCACGGTTTTGGAGTGGGGCTGAAGCGAGCCAAGCCGTGCCGAGTGAGGCTGGGGGCGTAAGCAGACACTCCCCTGTGCACTGATTGGTGAGGAGGAGTGTCCTCACATGCCCACACACGCCCCGCGAGCACGCTGGGATCTGTAAACACCGTAAACCCGGAAGGAGAAGAATTACGAATTACGAGAATTATGAAGCCTTATGCGCCTCGCCTCATCTATACGCTCTTGCCAGTATCTGTTGGCGTTGTCGGTGACAACTAGCCACAGCACCAAGACCAGCAACACTAACGACTCCATGTCCTCCATGTTTATTGTTTACTATCCGGGTTGTGAGACTACCGCTTAAAAGCTCACTGATGTCACTGTTTGCGCTGCTTAACGACATCACGTGACGTCCACCCACTTTCGCTAACTCCACCCAATGTGTCCACCCACTTCCAGCCAGCACGGTTCAGCGCGGTTGTAGTCGAAATGCAACTCCAACAGCCCCACTCAGCTCGACTCAGCACGGCACGGCTCAGCCCGACTCAGCCGCGTTTGTAGTGGAAAAGCGGCATAAGTTTACCTTTGATCATCCCACCGTCTCCGCTGATCGCTGATATTTATTAGTTTGTTCCTGCGTTTCCTTTTCTTCGCAATACAGCGTCTTTTCTTCTTGCTTTCCGTTACTGTAGTTGTTTTTTCATGTTTCATTTGCACATTCACGTCCTCCATTTTTCTCTCCTGTTTCAAATTTGTATCCCAAAATGCCTTGCGCGAACGGGGAAAGCCTGCCACGTGATGCATGACATAGTATCTTGTGGTATCTTGGTGAAGCAGGAAAAAATAGCGGAGAATTTTGGGCCATGTGGCCATAAATTCATTAATTGTTCTATTTTTAAAAAAACAAATAAAATTAGAAGTCTGTGATTCGAATTCGGTAGCTTTCAGTCCACTAAACAAAACTAATTGGGCGTCGGGGGAAATTCTTTTTATGACCTACACTTGAAAAATCTCAAAGGCAGCCTACCTTTAAACAAAATCAATGAGCTTTTTTTTTTTCTTCTTCAGTATAGGAGATATTGGGAGATTATTTTGTTAATTTTAAACATTTATTTCTAGAAAGAATGAAATCTGGCAATAGAGGGAGGAAAACACTTGAATGTCTCAAAAAAGTTAATAATCTTATATTTGGTTATTGGAATTTACTAGAAATAAAAATATATTGGAGATCTTTTCACTTGCTGCTACAGTAAGTTGGTGTTTTTTTACCGTCGCGGTTGCTTCGCTGTGCTACAGACCTTGTGTGAATCAGAGATATTACTGATCAGTGTGAAAATGTTAAGCAGTCGTACTAGTAGTGCTACATTTCATTGATATTTTTTGTAAACAACAGGTTATGTTGATCGATTGAAACAGAAAAGACAGAGGGATGTATTTGGCCTGTGGGCCTTGAGTTTGCCGTTTGTGGATTAACCAGCATGACTTACCCACTAGCAGATTAAACCAACGTTTCAGGCATTTATATCAAGTTTTATTTTAAACTCATGAACGTTGAGGGAATATCAGTATGTGCATGAACCATGACCATAAACAAGCACTATGATAAATAATTCCCTTACAACTTACTGCGCATTTAAATCACTGATAATGTTTTAATATCCCCATGATGGTGGGATCAGAAGTTTAAGGTAACCGCTAATGTCTAAATCCATAGGAAAGAGTTATATTTCACGGAATCGAATTTTACTAGTAAGACTAAATGTTACATTTTTCAAGCTACATATCCAGTAACTGAATTTCTCTCTCTCTCTCTCTCTCTCTCTCTCGCTCTCATTTTGATCTAGTGGAAACCTGGAGGGTCTGGGTCCCAAATGGGTCGGCAGCCCCTTCAACCTCCCCCCCACCTCTCCCACCTCCCTCACCTCCCCCACCTCCCATCCCTCAGTTTAGGTATGCCCCTGGGGTGGCCTCTCATTTTTATTGTGTGTTTATGATAATCAGAGCTTGCCCTACAGCCCTTCCCCCAGTTTACAAGCAGGAAGGGAAGAGGGCAGACAGGGTGGAGTCCCCAGGAGCCCATCTTAGAAATGTATCTAGTGTGTGGGGGGCTGAAGCAGAGGAATAAAGAAGGTATATCCAAAGACCTTTCTAAGAAAGTCTGTCCACTCGGTGGCCATCTTGGCAACATTCCCTGGGTGTTTTTTTCAGCTATAAGAAGACCAGGATTCGGTGCACTTCAATCAGGAAATACACATATTTCAGAAAGAGATATGAGACACGATGACGTATCAAACATTGAAACCAAATAAATTGAACAAAGCCTTAACGATACCAAATAATTTTTATGCTAACGGTGTTTATGAGCCTGTAGACTCGGATGAATCCCAAATAGCTTCCTGCTTCCAACATACATGTAGACCAAAACCTAGTGATTTCGACATCCTACAAAATTTACGGTAGGAATGCTAGCTGCAACTTAGCTTGGTAGCTCCATTACTAGTAATCTATTAGCTTGAGTGCTCCCTTTAAATAGACAATGTGATTGAAAATGGAGTTATATGTTGATGTGCTGTGTTTACTGATACAGTGTGTCCTTATGGCTAATCCACAATCACTGCCTCTTCATGTGTTCTACTGGGAACTACACTACTCGTATTTTTTATACGAACTACATCCAGGACATTGAGTAACAGATTTTCCAATATCCTCAGACGTGAGGAAATCAATGAATTGTTTTGATAAATTTGGGGACTTTTTGTTTGTGAATGTGTCTACATAATAAAAAGAAAATCACACGCTGGCTTGAAGGTATGAAGTTAATTTTTTTGTGTTGAAAAACTCGCATTTTTCATCCGAAATACATCGTGGGGGCGGCACGGTGGTGTAGTGGTTAGCGCTGTCGCCTCACAGCAAGAAGGTCCGGGTTCGAGCCCCGTGGCCGGCGAGGGCCTTTCTGTGCGGAGTTTGCATGTTGTCCGTGTGGGTTTCCTCCGGGTGCTCATGCAGGTTAGGTTAACTGGTGACTCTAAATTGACCGTAGGTGTGAATGTGAGTGTGAATGGTTGTCTGTGTCTATGTGTCAGCCCTGTGATGACCTGGCGACTTGTCCAGGGTGTACCCCGCCTTTCGCCCGTAGTCAGCTGGGATAGGCTCCAGCTTGCCTGCGACCCTGTAGAACAGGATAAAGCGGCTACAGATAATGAGATGAGATGAATACATCATGGATCTGAGTGACATATTTAACAGTTATTCTATGAAATTGAGTCGTACATGAGCTGATAGCCGATGAGGCGCATAGCACTGAGTTGGCGATAAGTCATGTATGACGAGATTGAGTGGAATAACTGTTTTATTCTATCCACATGCACTGGATTTTGAGAAATAGACCTTTTTTTTTTTGCAAATTTGATAGATAAAAATTTTATACAAAACGTCCGACAAATAATTTCCAATTAGAATGTAAACAAACCAGCAAAATGACCATAGCAATTTGTGAAAAATGCGATAAGAATAATTCTTGAAAATTGTTTTTAAAAATACGTTCTTACTATCCAATACTTTTATTCCATATTTTGTTGCTTTTTTGTATTTTGGGGGGTTTTGTTTTCAAGTAGAGTTTTTATTTCATCCTTGGTTGGTTCAGCAACATGCTCCGCCATTTTGTTTTTCTCTACTCACGGTATATAAGCTGATATCCTTGTAGTAGAATAGCCAATCAGAGCATGCAATTGCTCATATGCAGTGAATGTGGATATAATAATTCCCGATATTTCACTCCAATGATGTCACTCCCAGTGTTTTCCCAGTGACTAGACACGCGTTGACAAAATGGCAAACTGGTTCAAAATTAACCCTTTGAGGTCGAGAGCTTCACTGGCGAAGCTCGACAGGTTTAGAATGAGTAGGTCATGTATTTAGATAAATATCTTCGTAAGTTTTTATCATACAAGCATGATAAACATATTGACAGAAACTTTATAGGTTACGCTTCCCTTTGTGCCCACTGCCAATAATATTATAGTTTTTAAATGACCTAAATTAGATGAAGCATAAAACTTGTCACCTTACTCAGTCACACTGGAGTCGGAGCGCTGAGCTCTCACTTATGCATTTATAAAAGACTATTCACATGGTAATGGCATGATAATTGCTTTCAGTCTTTCGGTTTTGATCGGTTTCTCTTTCGCGGTGGGAACACCCACCGTAAACAGGATAAAATCTGTCAGCCATAGTTTAGGCTCCCTGTTTGGAGGTAAAACTTGTTGTGAGATGGCACGCGGATTTTATGCACTTTGGATGATTCAGGACAGCGATTCCATTTCAGGACAGCAATTCAATTCACAATTAAGGACAGCGATTCAGTTCATGATTCAGGACAGCCATTCAGTTCAATCTTGAGAACTGCGACACTGATGATGAGCGGTGTCATTTTTTTCCTTCGACACGATCCAGTCGAAGATCAACTCAAGTGTAAATATTTCTTCTATTTATTATGAGCAGATCAGTTGATATGCGTGTGCTGTAGTGCATACATAGGAAAAATGACTGAGCAATTTTTCCAGAGTTAAAAGTATTTTCCTCAAAAATAGTTAATTTTGCTCTATTCTGAGTCTAGAGAGTAAAATTTGGAGTTGGAGTGGAAGAAAAAATTACAGAGTAATTGTGTAACAGAGTAGGTTGTGGCTCTGAATTGAGTAAACTAGCACAAGAGTTAATTTCAAGACAATGAATAGAGTAAAACTTTTAGATAAATGAAGATGTTGTAAAAAAGCAGTTTTGGAACTGTGTTGGAATGTGTGAAAAAACATGACCTTACCCATTGTGATGAACCGTTTTGGTCACTTGACCTGATGGGATTAAGAGTTGGCAGTGGAAGGGGTTTTCACTCTTCTCATTGAATGGAATGGAAATTTTTACCCTTCTCATTGAATACCCCTCCCACTGCCAACCCTTTATCCCAAAATGATAGGACATACACTACCGTTCAAAAGTTTGGGGTCACTTTGAAATTTCTTTCAAAAATAAGGAAAAGCACTGTTCTTTTCAATGAAGATCACTTTAAACTAATCAGAAATACACTCTATACATTACTAATGTGGTAAATGACTATTCTAGCTAAATTCTACTAAATGTCTGTTTTTTGGTGCAATATCTCCATAGGTGTATAGAGGCCCATTTCCAGCAACTCTCACTCCAGTGTTCTAATGGTACAATGTGTTTGCTCATTGCCTCAGAAGGCTAATGGATGATTAGAAAACCCTTGTACAATCATGTTAGCACAGCTGAAAACAGTTTAGCTCTTTAGAGAAGCTATAAAATTGACCTTCCTTTGAGCAGATTGAGTTTCTGGAGCATCACATTTTGTGGGGTCGATTAAATGCTCAAAATGGCCAGAAAAATGTCTCGACTATATTTTCTATTTATTTTACAACTTATGGTGGTAAATAAAAGTGTGACTTTTCATGGAAAACACAAAATTGTCTGGGTGACCCCAAATTTTTGAACGGTAGTGTAATTTTTTTTTGATGGTCAGTTAATTGTCCAAATCAGTGGAGCAGATTTAAGTTTTCTGTGCTTGATACATTCCTAAGACTGAACAGAATCACCTCAAGTGACCAAAACGGTTCGTCACAATGGGTAAGGTCATGTTTTTTTCCACACATTCCAACACAGTTCTAAAACTGCTTTTTACAACATCTTCATTTATGTTTTTTTAAGTACAATCATGGCATACACACTACAGAGATATTATTGTAGCTGAACTTGTGCTGAATACAAAAAAGTCATATGACTGTGAAAATACTGCTTAGATTAGTTTAAATTGACAACAAAATCAAAGCATGCCAAAATCATTACAGTGCCAGAAAATACCCTCAGACCCCAGAGGGTTAAAATTCTTTTGATTAACTTGTGTTTTTTTTTTTGTTGTTGTTGTTTTGTGGATGTGTCCATATAATATCAAGAACATTACACAGTGGCACGAAGATATAAAGTTTATCTTCTCGTGTTGAAAAATACATATTCACCACTCAATGATAAACTTTCACACCCACCATGTAATATCCTCTATATATAGTATTAATCTAACTGAATTCTTGATTCTGATTGGTCAGAATGTGTTGAAATGTTAATTTTCTATAACAGCAGCTCTGACAGAAGATAAGATTGTCAGCATTTCTTTCACATAAGCAAACTGAAAATGTTGTATAATTGTTATGTTAACATTTTTCACTCAGATGTTTATGTTGTGGCATTCATGGAAGGAGTCTCCAGTGTCAGTGCTTCATCACACTCAAGACTTCATAACTGTTTCGATACCTTTTTGGGAAGCACTTGCTTTCTCTAAGTTTTTGATTACTCTGTTTTTTTCTGTTTCTATTTCTGTGAATTTATTACTTTTGTAGCCTAACCTGGAGTTGAATAGTATGCATTAAAGAAAGAAAGAAAGAAAGAAAGAAAGAAAGAAAGAAAGAAAGAAAGAAAGAAAATCCCCCACAAATGCCCCAGAAGTTAAAATGAGCTGAACACTTGAAGTAGGGATGTCTTTGTTTTTTTATTTTTATTTTTTTTAGTCTTTAATAACTAACAAGGAGACATTGAGGAAATATATCATACAAAAGTATGGCTAATATAATCTTCAAAATGAATTGACTTTCTTTCAAATAAATATTTGTGATTGTTATTTGAATTGCAAACAACGAAACACGAAGAAGTGAAATGCATCATACAAAAAGGATGGCTAGTGTCATATTAATAATGGAATGTGAATGATTTCTTTTTCTTTAAAACAAAAATTCGTGGTAAAATGAATAGTCCTAATAACGCTGCGAAAGCCAGGCAAGTCCATGGAAATGTGTTTATTCTACAGACAGAGTTTTAAAAGCAGATGATTGGATTCGTAAGCAAAGAAACAGCAAATGAACCGCTGCCATTCGAACTTATAAAAAAGTAGAAGAAATGAGATGCACGATGTGACGTTTGCAATCCACAGGTCAGTTTAGCAACAGAACTTAAAGCCATCCGTATTGGAATTCGAACAGGTGATATGGAAAAATGTACAGCTTCCTTTTTACGTCTTCATCACCGTATTTTTTTTTTTTTTTTTTTACAGATGGCAGAAAATACTTTCAAATTTTTTCCAACTTTTTTTTTTTCGCTTCTGCTCGGACTCTTAATTCCATCCTTCGCTTAAATTGCCATCAAGGAACAGTGTAAAAATACATTAATCATTAAAACACTGGCGTGAGTCCTTGAATTTCTTTCTTTTTTTTGCAATTTCTCCTTAAAATATCCTTAAAATATGCACTTTTATTACACAAAATGAATACAAACTTAACAGAAACTTAATTTAAATTTTTGAGGTAAAGACAAATACATAGAATTTTTTTTGGAGTGCTATTTATACACACATTGGAGCCCGAGGTGTTTTTTTTTTTTTTTTTAATTAATTTTATTTTTTTTTTTGAGGGAAAGTTTCCTCAGCTCATGTGCAGTAGGATTGGGAGTTTTCAGTTTCGAGTCTTGTCAACAGAAAACTGCTCACCGGCAGCATGTTTACATTCTCACCAGTAATAAAAGTAAGTTCTCGTTGTTTCGCTTTTGCTCTCTCCGGAGATGTGGAAAGTGGAGATTTCTGTGGTTCCTCCCTCAAGGTTCTTTTACAGAAACGTAAGTAGGTGAAAAGGAAGAAAAAGTTTTATTGATGTTTATTGATATACTGTCCAGAGAGCATTTGATCTCCTCCGCAGCGTGTTATAAACCGCGCCTGCATGTTCAGGTTCCTGTCTTTACGCTTCAACAATACTTCTGTTTTGTATCTGTCATCATGATGTCATGTCAAAAGCGATCAGGATCTTTCCGTTTAGAGCTTTTGTAGTGTTACCACCAAGATTGGCCTTGTAAATAAAGCTTTGCTATAAAAAATTCACTTGAACCAACTGTCTCTGCCATCGATGTGCCCAAAAACGTTCAATTGAAAATAAAAAAGAAAAGAAAAATCTCACACGCAAACACACACACACCAAAAAAAAAACAAAAAACCCATCCAGGCACTCTGTCCCTTCATAGCTCTGCCTATTTTATAGACAAAATTGGGGCGATAGCCTTCGGCTCCTTTTCTTTCTTCTTTTTTATACACGTGTCCGCATATCCATCTAGAACAAAGGACAGTTCTTTGTAACATTCTTATGTTATTCTTACACACTTCTTAAGTGCAACTTCGAAAAAAAGCACCTTTGAAATGCTTTTTTTATGTCTTCTCTCTCCAAGCTGAGAATGCAGGATATTTTTTTTTCTTTTTCTATTTCTTTTTTTTTTTTATTTAGTAGATGCTGACTTGTGAGAGGACTTGGATCTGAGGCTGCGGAGGTGGTGGTTGCGGACTTCCGAGCGATGCCGAATGCGGCGTTCCAGGCGAGTGCTGGACGGGCGAATGCGACTGCTGCTGATGCATCTGATGCATCTGCTGCATCTGCATATGTTGCATTTGCATGTGCTGAGGCTGATGCTGATGCTGTTGCATTTGCTGCTGCTGCTGTTGCTGCTGCTGCATGTGATGCTGCTGAAGCTGCTGCTGCAGGTGATGCTGGAAATGCTGGTGCTGCATCTGCTGCTGAATCTGCTGGTGGTGCATCTGCTGCTGCTGCATCTGGTGGTGCTGCAAATGCTGCTGCTGCTGCTGCATGGCCGCCGCATGCATGGGCGGGCTCATCTGCGATGAGGACATCTGGCCCAGCATTTGCGAAGGCATGCCAGGTGTCATGTTTTGGTGTGCCACCGTGACGGAGGTGACGACGTGGCTGTTCCCGACGCGCATCTGAAGCGGTTTGGGGGCAATGGCTCGAGGAAGGGCTTGCTGCAGGGCCTGTGAGGCTGACGGCATGGAGGGGTGCTGGGAGAGAGGGGAGGAGAGTGGAGAGGGCAAAGCCAGGCCGGGGGAGAGGCTGGTGGAGGCCAGGGTTTGCTGCACTGAACGTATAGTTTGAGCCTCAGCAGACTCTGCAGCAGCCTGGGAGAAAAAAAAAAAAAGAAAAAAGACAAAAACAATTTTCATTTGAATAAACAGTTCCAACTCAAGAATAGCACAAAATCAACTTTTTTTTCTGGTTGCAAAAAAATTAACAGCATCTGTTCCTTAAATCAATTAGCACCCCATTCATCGTTACCTACTTTAACACCTTCATTTTGATCTCGTTGGATTTGCAATGTTTCTCTGAAAAAAAAAACACGGGACGCAGCGACTATGTCTCAGTAATGACTCAATACTGTA